>NW_021703777.1:132366049-132562783 GCF_005190385.1 Monodon monoceros | reverse complement strand
GGAAGGAAGGAAGGAAAGAAGGAAGGAAGGAAGGAAGGAAGGAAGGAGGGAAAGAAGGAAGGAAGGAAGGAAAGAAGGAAGCAAGGAAGGAAAGAAGGAAGCAAGGAAGGAAGGAAGGGAAAGCAAGCTAAAATTTAAAGTGATTTTTTTACTCTAAAATCTATAATCAAATTGGCTGAATAAGACCACATAAAATGACAATAGGTGGTCATGAAATTTCACTCAATTGTGCCAAACACTATTCTTAAGTACCTTGGCCAGCTTCTCGGGAATAAGTTCTTCTTTTGGACCTCCAATTTCCTCATCATCATCGTCCTTCTTCTTTTTCTGATTTCTCTGCTGCTTTTCTTTTTCTGCATTTTTTTTCTCTTCCTCTATCTGGGCTTTCTTTTGAGCTCTTCTTTGCTTATTACGTAGCTTCTTTAGCTCTTTGTCAGACATGTTTGCTGTAAGCAGCAAGTGTTAATAAAATTATCAACATGTTAATCAGATTAGAAATGACCAATTACTATGTAATATTCCCATATAAACTCCCACTAAAAATCTTTCATGTTACACATGTTCATATGCCTATGTGTACCTTTTAATAGTGCCACATTTGCTAAAGAACACTAACCTCCTCAAAAAACTTGTGAAACCCACCCTATTGTGGCAACCATAGCAAAACTCAAAAGCACATAAGCTCCTCTAGCAACAGTAAACCACTTGCAATTCTAGGAATGTGACAAGCTGGTTCATAACTCTATGGCACTGTCCCATGCCTTCTTAGTTATGCCTTCTCTAATCCTGTCAAACAGTGCTGCCACTGTGCCTCACATATTCTGCTTGTCATAATACTTTGTTTATACACCTATTTATCTTTTAGACCGTCAGTTCCTTGGTGGAAGAGACCTTGTTTTACTCATAATCTTTGTATTGACAGGGCCTAGCAGCATACCAAAACACAGAGAAAACACTCAAATATTTGTTGAAGGAATAATGAATAACTACACAGTAAATTTAAAATTTGACATTAAAAATTAACAATATCCCTTGAGGTACAACTATAGAATGTTTCAAAAAAGACTGGAAATCACTGATAAACATGCCATAATAAAGTGGAAAATCTGTACTGTTTAGACTTAAAGCAATAAATCTGAAAGCTACGTGTACAATCAGTATTTATTTGGAAAATACTTGTTAATAATGAGAAATGAAAAAATTCATTCTAAAATATACCACCACTGTGGTGATTTTTAAATATGCCCACAAATTCTTCCCTTCAAAAAGTGGAGTCTATTTCCCTTTCCCTTAAATGTGGGCTATACTTAGTGACTCACTTCTCACTAATAGAATGTACTAGAAATGAAAGTGTATGACATCCAAGATTAGGACATAAAAGCACTGTGGACTCCTCCTTGATTTCCCTTGGATCACTCAGAGGAAGCCAGCTGTCATGTTGTGAAGAAACCCAAACCACCTTATGTAAAGACCCGTGTGGCCAAGAACAGTCCTCTGGCCATGCCATCTTGGAAGCAGATTCTCCAATCCTTCAGGTGCCTTGGCTGACATCTCGACTTCAACCTCCTGAGAGACCATAAGTCTTTCCAATCATACAGCTAAGTGACTTTTGAATTCCTGCCCCCCAGTACCTCTGGGAAATAAATGTTTGTTGTTTAAATCTGCTAAGCAATTTGTTATGTAGCGATAGACAACCAACATATTTTGGTCCCTGGAAGTGCGATGCTGCTGCAATAAAACCCGAAAATGTGGGGAGTGGCTCTGGGACCAGAGAGTGGCCAAAGGTGACAAGACTTGGAAAAGAGAATTAATGTAAGCGTAAGAGCCTTAGACTATTAATAGATATCTAGATTTTGAAGAGGCTGCAAGTGAGGGCTAAAGTGAAGTGAGGAACACTTATAATCGCATAGAGGCAGACAGCTTAGCAACACTTACACAATGCATCAAGTGAACGGGATGATCCCGTTAGGTGGATTTCTAGGCCCCAAAACATGGGGGGGTGGGGGGAAGAAGAGGTTTGAAGATGGTACCTGATTCTTCTTGCTGCTTCTAGCAAAAATGCAAGAGAAAGAAACTAAAGGAAGGAGCAGGGACTTGAGGTTTTTGAAAATTCTCAACCTCTCCAGAAATGGCTGCTGAGCAAAGATCAAACACAGGGCACTGCCAGGAAAACATGTCAAAAGGGAGAGCAGAGAATTTGGCTTTAAAATCTTTTGTTAAGCCTCAGAATTCAGAAAAATGGTGCCTCAGTTACTAGTCAAACAAAGGTTCTCTTAAAAATTTTAAGGGTGTGATCCACAGATCCTCTCAATCACACAGCAGACCTTCTAAGAAACTTAGAAGTTTTGTCCTCTCAGCAAGATCTCAAAGTAGACAAAGATACTTGTGCGTGTGGATTTCAATGAGATTCACACAAGATCCATGAAGTTTAAAAGAGAATTATAACGGTAGAAACACGGAAACTTGGACTGAAAGGGACATAGCAATAAAATGAAAAGAGGTCTTCAGACACCCCACCCCCAAATTTTGGAAGCGGATTAAGAAACTACTTAGCTGCAGACAAACGCTAACTTTCAAGAAAAAAGAAGGATTCAGAAGGTAGAACCAGGAACCCAGAGGGCAGAGCCAAGATCCACAAAGAATTATTCCTAGGTCTCGAGTCCTCATCAAAGAACTGCTAACCTGGACCCAACTGGACATGAGAATTGACATGAACCAGTAACTCCAATGTGCCTCCCGTTCCCCCCTCACCACCCCTTTGTGTCTACAGTGGGCGCCTAGCCTCTCTCTCACCACTTTATACTGGTTCACAGGATTTCTTATCAAGAACTCTAATTCACAGGATTTCATATCAAGAACTCTACTTGAAGAGCTACACTGAAGAACCATATTCAAAAAACCTCATGAACATGTGCACCTCATTCACAAGATAACGATCTGGACTTTGAGCTAACGCTGTAATGGGATGAGACTTACGGAGGCCTTGAGAGGGGCAAGTATATTTTGCATTAAGAATGTAAATAATTTGTGTCCAGAATGCAGAACATGGCAGTTAAAAATATGTCCACAAATTCTTTGATTTCTCCTTCCCACTCAAGTATAGGTTGTACCTGGTGACCCACTCGACAAATTAAAATGCAAAGGAAGTGGCAGGGTGTTATGTCAAGAGAAGAGAACATTAAAGGTGTTATGGCTTCCTCCTTGCTCTCTAGCGTGGCCAGCTACCATGTCTTGAGGAACTCAAGACACCCTCTGGAGACACTAAGGAATTAAGGCCTCCTGCCAAGAGCCATGCGAGTAAGCCATCTGGGAAATGGATCCTCCAGCCCCAGCCAAGCCTTCAGATGACTACAGCTCTAGCCAATATCTTAACTACAACTTCCTAAGAGACCCTGAGCCCGAACCACGTAGATGCTTCTGAATTCCTGACCTATGGAAATGGTTGGTTCAAGATGGTAAATTTGGGGGTAATTTATTATGCAGCAACAGATAAAAACAAATTTATACCCGTTTCTCTTTTTCCTGGTAAAGAATTCCTTACCACTAGAAAAGAAAATTTCAAACAAGAACTAAAAATTACATCCTAGAAACACAAGACTGCGTGAGTGGCCACATAAATTCTGGCCTTTTAATGATTTGTGAAATAACAGCTACCACTTGCATCCTTACTGCAAGACTAGACACAATACACACATTATCTTATTTAACAATCTCGACAACCTCATAATATTATTTTATGTATCAGAAAACTGAGCTTTCAGAAGAAAAATAATGACTCAGAGTGATAGTAAAAGACAGAGCAAGGATGTAAATCCACTTCACTTTGCCTCCAGTCTAAACTCTCTCTTTCCACTATGCTACACCAGGGGTCAGCAAACTTATTCTTCAACAGGCGAGATACTAAATATTTTTCGCTTTGCAAGCCACAGGTCTCTGTTGCAATTAAACTCAGCTGTCATAGCACAAAAAGAGCAACAGATAACGTGTAAATGAATGGGCTTGGCTAGGTCCCAATAAAACTTCATGTACCAAAACAAACCGCAGTATGGATTTGGCCCACAGGCTAGTTCGTGACCCTATTCTGTAATACCTCTCCCTGCCTTAAGAGGACTCGTCAGTTCACAATAATTGCCACACCACGATAGAGAAAGGAATCCACATAGGAAATTAATATAGACATTAAGAGTCCAAATTCTGTTTCACTTAATTTAGTGCTAATTATCTGGATAGGCACTATCTCAAGTTTACATAAATTAGCTAGTACTTGTGTGAACTTAATAGAGACTCAAAATTTTAGCTTAGGAGGAGCCAAAGGAAAATTCTACTATGCTAGAATATTGCATTATCTTTTTTTAAAAAATTTGTGTTTGTGTATGTGTGCACATATGCATGTATATGTGTATACCCAGAAAATACCATCTGAATCTAGACTATTCTACCCAGCCAAACTAACATACACATAAGAATGCAAAATGAAAGAAATCTGGCCATATGAAGACTCTTAAGTTTACTGAAAGGGTAAAAACATGAGAAGCAAAAGATAACTTCTCAAGCAAATAAAGGGTACCTACCAGATCTTTGCTATAAATGTCAAGCTTTTTGGTGAACCATTAGAAGCACTGTGTCTAAGGAAAAAAATGGCAGCAAGCAAACTATTGTTCCTATTAATCAGCACTATTTCAGCAACACTAACCAATGCAATAAGCCATGGGGGAAAAAAGAGGTATGAATACTTAAACTGACTACAGAGTAATATAACGGCCTACGTAGAAAATTTTTTTAAATCAACTGAAAAATCTACTAAACCTAATATCAACGTTCAATAAGGATACCAACATACAAAAACTATAACAATATTCATTTGGAATACTGTAATGGGAAAGGGGGACATGTAAGGATAATGCTAAGAGTAAATTTGCTGAAGTTATAACACAACAATTACACTAAAATATAAATAGGAGATACATGCATTCTAGTATGCGAAGACTCGATGTTGTTTAAGATCTCCTGATCCCCAGACAGTAATCTATATGTTAAATGCAATTCAAATTAAAACTCCAAAAGAAACTTTCTGGAAGATCAATTAACTCTACAGTTCTTACATAAGCAAAAATTAACATGTAAAGCCAAGAAAAATCGAAAGACATAGTGTTAGATTAAGAAGAGAAAAATGGATAAGAAGAGAAACCCGTGTACTGATGTCAATACAACATAGTTTTACTGTGTCTTCACACTAAGTTTTAATATATGTGAGAACAAGACACCATGCCCACAACCCACCAAAGTATTTTTTCAGAGCTTACTTCAGGATAAAAGTGGCATTTTAAAAAAGTGGGGAATATGGACAACCTATTCAATAAGCACTATTTAGGAGTCAGCAGTCTTTTACGTGGGGATAAAAAAAGCTACCTTCCACCTCACATCACATATAAAAATTATCTCCAGATGATTAAACAGCCAAATGTAAAAATAACAAAGCTAATAATATAAGAAAACATAGAGGATATTTATAAATATATTTTACATTTTGAAGGAGAAAAGCCTTTCTAAGCAAGACCCAGAAACCATAAAAGACTAAACAACTTTGATTTCAGAAAAATTAAAGCTTTTACATAAAGAAAGACACCCACTGTAAATAAACATAAGACCTAAGTGACAGGAAGAAAATATTTGCAACACATAAATAAGGATTACAGTCCTGAGTATGTACAGAACTCCTACGAACCAAGAAGTTTCAAAATAAAATGGGCAAAAGATATGAACAGGCAATTCACATAAGAAACCTAAAGGCCACATGAAAACGTATGCAGGTGTTCCACTCTTAAAAATCTAGGAATTATAAATTAGATGTTCTTCCCAAAGTAACAAAAATGTAAAGGATGGACAATTTTCAGTGTTAGCAATAAAATAAAATATCAGTCCACTGTTGGTGGCAATAAAAACGTTTTATGGAAGGCAATTTTATACATTTCCCATACTCTTTGACCTAGCAATTTCCACTCCTAACAATCCATAATAAAATATGTGCATAATGATGGCCTACAGGACATTTACTGTAACACTGTAAGGGGCTGGGGGGGACCCACATGGATTCCCAGAGCCATTAAAATGGCTGATGATGAAATTAGCTGTGCCCAGACATGGAACAATACTATAAAATGAACGGGAAGAAGTGTAAATTTCAAAACACTATGAATCATATCATCCCATTTATGGGCTATAAAAATAAAACGAACAAAACCACCACAGGAACTACCCTGAAAGGTGTGTGTAGAGCATGTGTGCACATCAAGCTCTGAAAATGGTAATTGTGCACAAAGGAAATTGAACGTTTCATAGGGGTAGCCCTCTGAAAGAAGACAGCCTGCAGGTAGGAGAAAAGGGAAAGGGGATTTTCACATTTGCTAGTTATTTTTCTAAGTTGTTTCAACTTTGTATGTTAAGAGTTCATTGTGGGGGCTTCCCTGGTGGTGCAGTGGTTGAGAGTCTGCCTGCTAATGCAGGGGACACGGGTTCAAGCCCTGGTCTGAGAGGATCCCACATGCCGCGGAGCAACTGGGCTCGTGAGCCACAACTGCTGAGCCTGCGCGTCTGGAGCCTGTGCTCCGCAACAAGAGAGGCCGCGATAATGAGAGGCCCGCGCACCGCGATGAAGAGTGTCCCCCGCTTGCCGCAACTAGAGAAAGCCCTTGCACAGAAACGAAGACCCAACACAGCAAAAATAAATAAATAAAAAAATTAATAAACTCCTACCCCAACATCTTAGAAAAAAAAAAAAGAGTTAATTGTGCATTATTTGCATAATTTGAAGAACAGGTGGAAGGCAGGAAGAGTGAACAGGAAGGTAAACAGGGACTTCCCTGGTGGCGCAGTGGTTAAGAATCCGCCTGCCAACGCAGGGGACACGGGTTCAAGCGCTGGTCCAGTAAGATCCCACGTGCCGCGGAGCAACTAAGCCCAAGCGCCACAACTACTGAGCCTGCGCTCTGAAGCCTGCAAGCCACAACTATTGAGCACGCGAGCCACAACTACTGAAGCTCATGTGCCTAGCGCCCGTGCTCCACAACAAGAGAAGCCACCACAATGAGAAGCCCGCGCACCGCAAGGAAGAGTAGCCCCCACTCACCGCAACTAGAGAAAGCCAGCGCGCAGCAACCAAGACCTAACGCAGCCATAAATAAATAAATAAGTTTATTTATTTATTTTAAAAAAGGAAGGTAAACAAAAGAAGCCAGAGGATCACTGCTCTCAGCTTCAATGATAAATTGTCCTGTAGATTCTTACTGGTGTCTTCTTGCCAGTTGAAGAAGCAACGACAGATAGAGATTCAAGTGAAATCTGTACAAGGGTTTCTACATGTGACCTTAGAAAGTTCTAAGTTGTTCTTAGGTAACAGGAAATATAATTTAATAACAAATTAACAGAAAGATCCAAAGGACTTTAGAAGGAGGAAGTACAGAAAGTAACCAACCATAACATCAGGAGAGGCATAAACTCAGGACTGAAGAAAAAAAATCTGACACAGTTTTTATGTCCCAACTCCTGTAACATTTTTGCCATGAAAATGTCACAAAATATTTGGATGAACAATTAATTTTTATCTTTCTACATTCCTATGTCACTTTTATGCTGAGATCCTTTCCCAAATAATTAAGGAAGATTTCTCCCTACACATCCTGACATCTTGCTATAAAAATGGCATGTTAAAACTGGTCAAATGGTAAATCATTGAGCAATTTTAATGGCTTAATTCTAAGCTGGGTTTTAGTGTTCAAGCAATATTTACCTTTTAGTAGGTTAATTATAAATTATTACTAAAAGGAGAAATAACTAGATATACTGACGGCCAACACTAATGTGGAGTTCCAACACTAATATAAAAATAGTATAGTATTGTACTTAACAATTTATAGTATTGGGTAAACCAGATATTAAATGTAAAGTTCATGAAATTCAACTCCTTAAAAGCTAGTGATCAGTTACAAATTAAATTCTTGCTTAACTTTTTTTTTTTTTTTTTTTGGCGGTACGCAGGCCTCTCGCTGTTGTGGCCTCTCCCGTTGCGGAGCACAGGCTCCGGACGCGCAGGCTCAGCGGCCATGGCTCACGGGCCCAGCCGCCCCGCGGCATGTGGGATCCACCCGGACCGGGGCACGAACCCGTGTCTTCTGCATCGGCAGGCGGACTCTCAACCACTGCGCCACCAGGGAAGCCCTCTTGCTTAACTTTTGAAAGACTAACGTAAACGGTATTTTTCTTTTGTTGCTTAGAAAAATTCACAAAATGGTCATCACCATTTTCTAAAGCATGTATAACATTGTCCCACAAGGTGCTTAATAAAAAGCTCGGGAAAGGGACTTCCCTGGTGGCTTAGTGGTTAAGAATCTGCCTGCCAATGCAGGGGACACGGATTCGAGCTCTGGTCCAGGAAGATCCCACATGCCGTGGAGCAACTAAGATCCCACATGTGCTCCACAACTACTGAGCCTGCGCTCTAGAGCCCGTGAGCCACAACTACGAAGCCCACGAGCCTAGAGCCTGTGCTCTGCAACAAGAGAAGCCACCGCAATGAGAAGCCCGCGCACCTCAACGAAGAGTAGCCCTCACTCGCCTCAACTAGAGAAAGCCTGTGTGCAGCAAAAAAGACCCAACACAGCAAAAAAAAAAAAAAAGCTCAGGAAAAATCTACATTACACAAAAACATAAGTACACTCATACACACCACAGAAACAATAAGAACTCTTTGATTATTATACCTGTATCAGCTTCATGTTCTTTATTCTCATCTGTAAGGGGGTTGTCGTGAAGCTTCAAATAGATCTCTATAGCAATTCTTGCTGCCTTGAAGTAAAATGGATGCTGTCGAAGTACATCTTCTAGTTTTAATAAGTCCACATATGATCTAAGGGTAATCTTCCTCATACAGTATGTATGAAAGTCAAACTGGTCATCAGTGATTTCTATAAAATGCTAACAAAATTTTTTTTTTATTACAGTGAAGTACAGCAATAGCAAAGAAACTAAAAAAATGAAAGCCTTGGAATTACTTGTTTCTCAGGCATGAAAAAAAAATCAGTAAAATTTAAAAATATTAAAAATGACAATAATTCAATTTAAATACTTTGCATATCAAATAAGCAAATATAATTGGCCATCACCTAGCATAGTATAATGGCATACTTTAGGCACTGAATTACTTGTTGAATGAAAGGAAACACAATGCTTTAAAATACATATATTTATTCCTTCCTTAATCATACTTAAATAAAGCTATCAGGACAAATCCAACAGAATTTATTAGCATACATAATAGTGCAGTACAGTAGATTTACATGTTAAACATCCAGTCTTTATATTTAGAACAATTTGCAAAGGATTTTAATACTGCAGTATTTGGTAATTTTTCTGAGAATACAAATCTGAATGCTATGCAATGAAATGCTGGTACGTGGGTGAGAAATCAATCAGTGAGTAAGTCAAGCAACCGGAAGCTAACACATTTCAACTAAGCTCTGGGGTTCTCGACTCAATAACAGAACAAGCATGAAATTATATAAATTATTTTTATATATGAAAATCATAAAAAATGAAAGCCAACTACTAGTGACAGAAATGACTCAGAAGTGAAAAGAACTAAGAAAAGAATAAATTTATCAGAACATGAGGAATTACATAGGTTACAGAAGTACTGTGAAAAGGCTTCAAAGCTTATAAATAATATTTATCAGGGCATAAGGCACCACCAATCAACCCCACAACAAACACGTTTCTGGGATAGCTTAATGAGCTTTGTATGTATTAACGAAGCAGAAACATTCAGAAATCAATGAAAACGCAGCCAAGATACAAACTTTCCCTTAAGTTTCTTACATAAATTCTGGCAGGAAGAGTAGACAATGGGGAAGTCTGCTATTATTTCCATTATAAAACTTGAAAAATATGAACACTGGTTTTTAGAAATCACTTACTATACATTATAAGGTGAGAGAAGAGAAAAAACTATAGGATTTCCTCAAAACTTTCAATGTGTAACAAAATGAAATGAGAAACTTTTATGTATGTGGTACTTACTCTCTCAATCTCATGACATTTCTTAAGTGCTTCACCAAATTTATTCATTGCCTTATAAGCTTGGGCACATTCTGTCTGGAACCACATGCATTGCATTTCATTTAAATTCTCAACTGCTGATGTTCCTTCCTATATGAAAAGCACACACACTCAAAGACAATTTCTTATCAAATACATTATTCCACCATAGGATTTAAGAAGGAAAGATGGTCAATTGATTTGAATTCTTTCAAAATAATTTTCTAATTTTTTAAACCATTCTCAGGGTAAGAGGGAATAGTTAATATGTGAAAGAAATTAGAATTGTATCTCTAACCACTAAAAAAATACACACATATACCCTGGTAAATGATTAATCAAAAGGTCTACATAATTGGGGATGGAAAGTAACATAAGAAACAGAACAGTAACACACGGCAGATGTTCAATTAGTATTAGTTCCCTTCGCCCTTAAAAATTTCAACTGAACATACATCAATATAAATCAGAGTTTAAAAACCCACTGTACAACCATATTTAAAAAATGATGTTTTATACTAATATTGATTTCAGTTTTTTCTGATAAGGCAATTTAATTAAAATCCTGTCTTGATATTAAAAATATCAGACGTAAAATTTTGAAAAATAAACAAGGTATACAAGTATGAACTATTTATTCACAAGCAAGAAAACTAGCTGTACAAACCCTTGTAAACTTCGAGCACATTTCTTCAGCCTCTTTTATCAGATTGGCTTTTAGCATGTATTTTGCACACTTGGAGTTGATAAATCTGTCTGCTGTGTCCAAGGCCTGGGCCTCATCCATCCACCTCGCAGCTTCTTTAATATTCCCAGCATGCTAATAATAACAGGGTACAAAAGCAAAATAAACCAGTCAGAGTATGCTAATTTTACTATGCAAGTAATTAGTTTCCTGTTCATAAATAACTAAAACACAAATGGAAGAAACAGTAATTTTCTGTCTCTTACAACCCTAATCAACGTAGATGCATACATTCTACAGAAATATAAGTTCTGATACCTTTCTGGCGATGCAGAATATAAGCTCTCTAGTAAAGACAGATAGTAAAGATTTGTTTTAAAAATTTTGTCTACTGTTATAACCTCAATGACTACACACTACAACAGTGCCTGGCACATAGTGAATACTCAAAAATAATCATTGAATCAAAGAATAGATAATAATCAAAATCTTTAAGCCAGAACAACAAAGTTTACTGTAAAGGTCATAAAAGGAAAAAGGATGGTCAAATTTCTACTCCAAAAGAACCATGGACACATTACAATTAGGACCACTGGTGGACATTCCACAATGATCCTCATTCTACTTTGTCTAACTAGTCCATTTGGGAAGGTCACAAAACTAATGAGCCTTACTTGGCTTTAAAAAAGTGCTTTTAACACATTACTTGGGGGACTTCCTCGTGGTACAGTGGTTAAGAATCCACCTGCCAATGCAGGGGACACGGGTTCAAGCCCTGGTCTGGGAAGATCCCACATGCCGCGGAGCAACTAAGCCTGTGCACCACAACTACCAAGCCTGTGCTCTAGAGCTCGTGAGCCACAACTACTGAGCCCACGTGCCACAACTACTGAAGCCCGCGCGCCTAGAGCCCGTGCTCCGCAGCAAGCGGAGAGAAACCACCGCAATGAGAAGCCTGTGCACCGCAACGAAGAGTAGCCCCCGCTCGGCGCAACCAGAGAAAGCCCACGCACAGTAACAAAGACCCAACGCAGCCAAAAATAAATAAATTAATTAATTTCAAAAAAAAAATTACTTAATTTCATAATTTTTTGGTAAATGAATTATTGGTTTACAATCTCTTCCCCAAGAGCTTTTATTACTAAATTATATTTGTATTAAGATAGTAAAGCAGCAACTTTAAGATGATTTTTCTCAAGCAAGACCCAGGAGTTGAAACGGCAAAGAGGTAATACGTAGAATTCATAGTAGACATCTTCAGTTTCGTTTTAAGATTACCAGATACTGATATATATGATCTTACGGAAATGTTAATAGAAACAAACATTTCGCAGCAAATGTAATTATTTATTATCTATAGTCTTGCTACTTAAACCAAGAAAATAACCAGGTATGTGTATGAACAACCATATATATGAATGACCATACGTATATATGTATACTTGTGTTTGTACATAAACAGATATAGATGGGTGAGCAAATGAGCATGACCATGACAAGTCTCAAAGTAATCAGACTGAGAAATGGACTATATTTGTTGCTCCATGTTTTGTGAGCTATCAAATACGCCATTTCTCTTACCGCATTCAGACTCTACAGCATGTGTTTTCTTAATTTGTGTTTCACTGCCTCATAACAAAAGAGGAGAAAAGATTTTTACCTTATAGATTTTAGCTTTCACAAGAAAGAGTTCTATCAATGTGGGTGTACTTTCAATAGCGGTATTTATGTACCCCAGAGCAACAGACGGCTGCCCAGTCCTGTCGTAGTGCTGTGCCAAGTAGTACTGGACCCAAAGTAACGTGGTTGGCGGTTCTTCCTTCCCATCGTCTTTGAAAAGTGGGGGGGCGGGGGAGGAAAGAAAGCAAGCTTAGTCATTAGAGATATTAGTAACAGACTAGCCACCGCAAAGTGGCTCTATCTTTATTAACAAGGGAAGCAGCTCAAACCATGTGATTTATGCATCTAGTTACGCAGCTAGCTCTAACCCTATAAAATCTTTGGAAGGGACCACGCTTTCTGCTCTGTATCATTATAGCTCCTAGCACAATGCCTTGCATAGTAATAACTTCATATAGTTAACATGGCAGATGAATGAGATCAAAGCTATAACAAGTTACCTAAAAAGAAAACTGAAGGGAGGGAGGGGAAGGGGAGGGGAAGGGGGGGAGAGGACACGACAAGTTGTACTAGAACTACGAGTATACTGATCAGGATGTTATGTATGAGGGAAAAAAAATAAATAAATAAAGAGAAAATTTCCATTAATGTGACGGTAAAAAAAGAAAAAGAAAGAAGAAAGGCATGACTGCTCAATTGGGTTTCTAGCTAATGTACCAAACTATACATAAATATACTTGTGATGTGGTTATTTTGAATTTTGGTGATTATAAGATTCTTAACATATTTTAATATTATTCTGAATATGCAACAATGCATAATTTAGGTTAAATAAAAATTATACCCAAAAAACGAGATGAGTAAAAATACTTATTCTGTATTTTAGTTCATAATTTTATTTTTATATACTCACAAGAAAGTGTGCAAGTTAAATATACAACCCACACATTAAAAAATGATTTTTTAATACAAATTTCTAAAATCTAAGAACTGTTATTTGCTTTCAAAGAAAGCAACAGAGTGCTTATTTTTATCCTAGTAGAAGTAGGATGGCTCAGTGGACAAACAATAGGAGTGGAACTCACCAACTCCCGTTCTGATAGATCTGCAACTAAAGTGCTGCATATTCTTGGGCATGTCATTGAACCTCTTCCACATTTGTAAAATATGTAGGAAAATGCTGATAATCAAAGGAACATCATGATGATTAACCGATGAAACCATGGTAACGCCTTCTAAAAAGTACTATTTAAATTCATCTGAGACCTAGAAACAGTGATCAACTCAATAGCAATAAGCACCCCAGGTCCCATACTGGGCTTTCCCACTGTAGGAAACAGGGCTCCTTGGGAAAAACAACTGATAACACGTCTGCTGTGGGCAGTATACAAGGTGAGCTAGAATATTTTGTCATACCAAACTGCAAGGAAGCTATCAACTACTACCCTAGTATGTGAAGGTTTAAACCATTTGAAACTGCAAATATGTTTAAAGTCATGAATTCATAATAATACCTTTAAAACACGTATTGGCCATCTTTGAAGAATGCTACTAAACCAATTCATTATTTTGAAAACTGGTAAAGAACAAAAAAGTAGGCTAGGCAGGGGAGAAAAAGCAGCATTTATCTTGCTTTTTCTATACAAACTGAAATACTGCATAAGCAGATGACAGATACTATCTCTTTAAGATAATAAAAAGACGAATGGTAGAATATCACTAGCTTGTAATTCTTAACAGTTCTTAACATATGAAACAAATACTTCATGCCTCTTGATCAAAGAACACACCACCATCTTGAAATAATCTTGCTCATCCCTTTGTCTTTAAAACAAAAAGGAAAAAAAAAAATCAAATCCAATCTCATCAAACCTGCAGTCAGACCTTCCCATGAGAAGTTTCCGTAATGATGGAAATGTTCTGGATCTGCCCTGTCTAATAGGGTAGGCATTAGATTTGCATTAGCTATTGAGCAGCGCTTGAAATGTGGCTAGTGCAACTAATTAAATTTTTTATTTAATTAAAAAAATTTTAATAGCCCCATGTGGCTAATGGCTACCATACTAGACAGCACAGCTCTGCATCCAACTACCAATTTATATCAAATCCAGAGGACAGAGAAATAACATGTTAAGCAACACGATATGGGTATATTCAGCAAAATCTATACTATAGAAAAACTCAAGGAAAAAAAACTAATTTCTTTAATAAATAAATTGCAGGAAGAAAGAGGGAAAACCTACAGATTTATAAAAAAGGGTTAAGAGACATATCAAACAAACTCAAAGTATAGATTTCACCTGGATCTTCATTCAAACAAACTTCAAAAACAAAGAGAAAAAATGCTATTTCCAAGATACCTGGAAATGTAAGCATGGACTTTTTTCTTTGATATTAAGAAAGTATTAATGTTCAAGTATGGTGACGCTATTATGGTTATAATCTTTAGAATACTGAAATATTCATGGATGAAATGATGTGATGTTTGGGATCTGTTTTAGAATAACATGGGAGTAAGGGAAGTAGGTAAGAATACAGATGAAGTAAGTTTGGCCATGAGGTAAAAACTACTGAAGTTGAGTGGCGGGTAAATGGAGTGTCATCATACTATTACATCTAGTTTTGCAGGTGTTTTAAATTTTACATAAAATTTTCTTCAATAAGCTACTGTTATTATCTTCTTACCAATGTACATTTCACACAATGTGTACATTAATGCACCTTCATCTTAAAGGGAAAAAAAGTTTAAATATACTAAGCTTACTGACTAAATAATGAACAATACTGACCTTCTGATCAAGAATTTCGCAACATATTAAGATTTTCAAGATTTTTTTAAAACATAAAACTTGAGCACTTACCACTGGGGTTAAATAACCGGCAGCTTTTTAGAGATGTTTCATAACCTACTACTAATTCTTCTATGATTGCCACCTGGAGTACAAACACACAAGCACACTTTAATAAAAATAAATAAATATATAGTTACTATGCTTGTGCAAAATGTGTTATCTACTACTAGAGGGCTAAATAAACATTCCAATTCCCCCCTCCACCTCTCTCTCTCTCCCTCTCCCTCTCCCTCTCCCTCTCTCTCTCTCTCTCTCTCTCTCTCTCTCTCTCTCCCTCTCCCTCTCATACACACACACACACACACACACACCTTTTTATAAATCTCTTAACCTATGGATAAAAATTTAAAACTATACATTTATGAAGGTGTGTTTTAAGGCAAAACTTTCCAAAAAACTTACTGGCAACTCCTTTCCCTGCTATAAAATAAAGCATCAAGCTGAACTAGAAATCAGGAAAAGGCTGGACAGAAAGAGGTAATGTTAGGGATGATTTTTATCTTGGTTCATTGTTACCTCAATTCACATAAATAACACAGTTAACATTTGCACTTTAGGAATCAAGAATTAAATACTGTGTAAAAAGAGAAATTCCACAAGCATATGACAGCATCCACTCTCGATTTCATCACCGTGGGGAAAGCATCAGTAACAGAGAAGCATGGCACCGTAGGTGGGTTTCTGAGATCCAGGAGAGTGAGTGGCTGTCCCAGTTCTGGTCTCTCCTGAGTCATGACTGTACTACTTACTCCTGGCTTCGTAAGAGATCTGTGAATACTTTTAATTTATTAATTCCCTTCTTTGCTTAATCCATCTATAATGAATTTGTTACTACAGAAGCTCTCTTAAATGACCTCAACTTAACTGACTCAACAGGTTAACACCAGCTCTCTCCATCACCTCAGAAAATTGTGAGGACTGAAGGGCCACAGCTAGGTTATTCTGCTGCGCCCATGTTCTTCTCCCACAAGGTGAGCTACATGCTTACTAAGAGGTTTGTTTTCCCAAACCTGTTTGAATTAGTTGCATTCACTATCATCATTGCAGAATTTAATTCAATATTATGTAAACTTAAGAAATGAGAACAAAAAGAAAGAACTGCTTCTATTAAGTCAAATACCATGGAAAGACTCACAGACAAATTAGACATTTTTTACCAATTTAGGTTTAAAAAGACAACCATAAAGGGAAAACTCATAACAATATATATGATTCTACAATCAAGATTGCTTCACAAGCATCACGTTCTCACTGTACCAAAACTAGAAGTAAAATACCATATTCTATCAATGTGATTTAATCAAGGGGGGAAAAAGGTGAAACAGTCATCAGTAAAGCCCATATCTTGGACCTTTCAACAAAAGACTGTCAGAATAAGTGCCCTTTATATGCTTTAGGTTTAAATGTTTAGCACATTTAATCTTTCCCACCTTTAAGGTGTTTTTTTTTAAACCCAGCCAACATGTCTGATGCCACTGTACTTATAAACAAAATAATCTAAATCAAGATTAAAACACCCTTGGGACTTCCCTGGTGGTTCAGTGGATAAGAATCCACGCTTCCACTGCAGGCGGCATGGGTTCGATCCCTGGTTGGGGAACCAAGATATCCCATGCCATGCAGTGCGGCCAAAGAAAAAAGATTAGGACACCCTTCAACCAGCGTTTTGAATATTGTAATACGTAGCTGAAAGAGTAAGCTGACTTACTGGGACAGCAAACAAACTCTTCTGACAGAATTTTTTTTCTACCAAATAAAAAGGAGAAAGATTACTAAGCTTCAACTTAGTTCAAAAAAAAAAAATTTCTTCTGGGTTTCCCCATGAGCAGGAATTAGAGAAAATACTGAAGAAATCACTACCTTACCAACTTTTCATCCCTGTACCGACTCATTAAAAAGTACATATCAGAAACAAAAGACAGAACAAATAAGCAGTAATTTATTCAGCTAGAGAGCAGAGGATGAAACGGAAATGAGGCACAGAAGCATTTAAACTGCAAGCTAGGAAGACTGTTAGCAGATTCACACTGTGTATACTATGTGCACAGGTAGCCAAGAACCAATTATTCCAAATACTGAGCAAAGAAATGATAGTCAAAACACAAAACCAAACCAAACCATTGTATTTTGCTTTACCTTTTCTTTATCTTTGTATAGAGACCTCAAAGTATTGAAGACTGGTGGACAACCCTTGCTGAAGTTCATCCTTAGGAACTTATCCAAACATTCTTTAAACTTCTCACCTTGGAAGAAGAAAATCCTGTTGACTTACATGTACCCAGACAACTCTAAAAATGCATACATTAAAACCTTAACATGCATACTCATATATTTAAAACCAAGGAAAGATACTGTATATCATCACACCATTTTCATTCCTTCACAATTATTCTCACTTACCAGATAAAAAGTTTAACGGCAGTCTTCTTGGCACCAATCCCCTGGGATACTTAGTCCAGGCCTCCTCATAAATTTTTAGTCGTTCTAACATATTAGCTGCAAATCAAAACAAAATTTTTTTTCATATGTAATTAAAACATATATTTTTCTAGAAAATTACAAATTTCTGAAAATATATAAAAATTACCATATTAAACAGAAAATTTGAACATGGGAAAAATTATTCATAATCTAACCACCTAAATATATCAACAATCATTTTAGAATACTTCTAATATTTTCATATTTTAATCTATAATCATATAAAATACATAATTTTCCTTATCCTGCTCTGCTTTAGGTGGCCTTTCAAAATCTGCCTGCTCTACTGTAGTTCCAAGAAAGGCTCGGTTATTATGTTTCCACCTACAGCTTCTCCAGTATTCTTTTCAGCCTCTCCTCTAACTCCTCTCCTTTGATTTATCTTGGAGCTTCTGGATTTATCCTCTATCTTCCATTTCTCCATATTTCTTTTATATTTTCTTTTACTCTCAGGTAAGAACTTTCCTTGTTCAATCTTTCACTTCACTAATTTTCCTCAGCTGTGGCCCCTTATGTTTAATCTATTAAGATTTTCATGTCACATCAAGAAGTATGTTTTTCATTTCCCAGATTCCTAACAGGCACTTTCTCTTAACTGTGCATATTCCATTGCCTCTCTTCATCTTAGGCTTCTCTATGATCTCTACTCTCCCTTTGGCTGGCACTGATGATTACCTTTCCAATGCTGGTGTTACTACAGAGGATGACATTCTTTGTACAAGGTTTCTCTCACATTTACCAATGTACCAGGAATAGTTCACTATCAGTCTTGTGGGAAACTTCGCTTCAAATTAGATCATCCTGGCTAAAGACTCTGCCTTTTTGTAGATGACATGTTTCTGGGTTTGTCCTCACAAGCAGGTCCTATTCATGGGAGAGAATGGTTGGGGAGAAGAGTGTCTCTGGACCAAGTTTATTTGAGTCCTTCTTCCCACATAGGAAACAGTGCTTCCCTTTCAGCTTGGCAACATTCACTTGCCCCTGGCAGGCCACTCTGCTATAGCCACAGGTTATCAGAGAAGTCTTTACTTTGGGGAGACAGCTCCATTTCTACTTTTCCCCTTCATGTTTCTGATGCTGCTATGCATTTGTAAATTTTTCAAACTTGTTTCTAAAATTATTTTCACAACTCTTTCTTTGAATTTGTAGTAGAAGAGAGGTTTCAGAAAACACTTAGTCTACCATATTAAATGGAAGTTCACAAATGTACTTCTATATTCAGATTTTGAACCAATCCTTTTTTTTAATTAGTTTTTCTCCTGTTAACCTTTCTCTTTTAAAAATATTTATTTATTTATTTAGGCTGTGCCAGGTCTTAGTTGAGGCACACGGGATCTTCGTTGAGGCATGTTTAGTTGTAGCATGCGGACTTCTTAGTTGTGGCATGCATGTAGCATCTAGTTCCCCGGACAGGGATTGAACCCGGGCCCCCTGCATTGGGAGCGCAGTCTTACCCACTGGACCAGCAAGGAAGTCCCTGAACCAATTCTTAACCAGTTCTTCTAGTTATGATTTTCACTGAGTTAACACAATATATATTAACAAAAGAAGCAATTAAAACTTAGAGAGTCAGTTTTAACCAATGCTACCTGGCTTGAGTGCCTTTTCCAAGCCTTTGTAATAGGCCCAGTTTTCAGGGTTTCTCTCTTGTAATCCTCTGTAAACATCAGCTGCATCTTCCAAACGACATAATTGCAACAGAAGTTCCCCTGATAAAAAACAAGTTAAGTATCTTCTGAGTGTAACTTTAAGTTTTCCTCAAACTTTCTCTTAAAACCTCTTCAATATTGGGAAGTGGGTAGATTTGGTATCCTCCTGAGTTCTCAATTCCCTTCAACAAGACTATTTACCATGTTACTTTATTGTCCCTCCTTTTTGAAAGCTCATGTGTAGAAATGCCATCCTCTTCACATCCTCACTTTATTCAGGTATTTTTCTAACTCCAGGCTACTCTCTCAAGGTCACTGAACACAGTCACCAAGCCATCATCTACTACTCAAGTATTCCTGACAACGTATGGACAATTTCAAAATCCAAATTAATGCCCCAATCCAATACCCTAACCTTATGATGCCCTAATCAACTAAGAAACGATTGTGCTCTAGCAGCCCATAAGCATGGCCACATTGTCTCTCTTCCCACTACTGTTTTTTCTCTCTTCCAACTACCAAATATGCATCTTGCTTTAAACTTAACTATCTTGACTTTCTTCTTCTTGACTCACTAATCCAACCCTCCAACCCTAGAGGAAAACCGTTCCCTTTTCTTCACGCCTTTCAGCAACCTGTAAGGCTCACTGCTTGTCTTCTCTGGGTTGCATGACCAATCTCATCCCTGAATGACATTAGCAGCCCCAAATATGAAAACTAATCTCAAAACCTAGGCTCCCTCATTTACCAATTTTAAGGCCTGGATCACCCCGACTGCTTGCTTGCTGTACACCTTCGCATAAAAGAAGTCAGCAGATGAATGGACTGAGGCACTGGTTTCACCAGAAATATATGAGCTCCAAACTCACAGAAGCCTCAAACACTGCTCGGGAATCCTTTTCCCTACCTTAATGGGCTCCCATTCACCAAAGGTATTATTTTCAAACCAGGACTTCACCCTTGCACCCTTTCTATTATCAGATAATAAAAATGAACACTTACTGAGAGTGAAAGTGACTTCTACACGTTTCCCTTGCACTACTTAATTCAGCTCTCAAAGCTCTATGAGACAGGTTACTATTATCTGTGTCATTTTACAGCAGAGAGCATAAGTAAACTTGTCAAGGGTCTTTCAGATAGTTAACTGTTAAGAGTCAGGATCTGAACCCAAGCAATTTGGCTAAATGAGCCCATATTCTTAATGTTTATACCCTCAGTGGTTCTCACCCAGGTGCATTTTTGCCATCCATGAGACATTTAGCAAGATCTGGAGACATTTTTGGTGTCACAGTAAGGCGAGAAGGTGCTATGGTATCTGATAGGTAGAAGCTACCAATGCCGCTAAACATTACGCAACATACGGGAGACTTCCACCTCCAACACCTTGGTCCCAAAATGTCAACAGCGCCAAAGTTAATGGTCAGCTCTACACTAACCAAAAGCCTACTTCACTAAAAACATAAATAATATTCTGCAACTTTTCTCCCCTATGATACACCCATCCACATTTCCTTCCCGTAATCTTCACCCACCTTTCCCTTGTAGAAGAAACTGATGGTATAAGAATTAACAATGAAACTTTCTGCCTAACTATGCCCACTCACCCACGCCAGGAAATTCCTGAATTATCCTGACTACCCACCACTAACATCAATGCCTTTTATTACTGGAATATCCGACGATTGATGATTCTACTCTTAGTTCCCTTCTATTCTCTTTATATGCCCTGTCCCCAATGCCTGATTCACTGGAAATATCAAAACATATTATGTGGAACGAACTGATGGCTCTGTTTCCTATTTCACTGAGAAAATGGAAGCAACTAGAAGAGAACTCCCAAATACCCACTACATCAACACACCTGCTTGCCCATACACTCTACCATCTCTCATTACTGGGGATGAACTATTCATTCTGCTATCTAAGCCCAACCTTTCAACTTACCCACTAGATCACACACCCTCTACTGTACTGCATATTCTGTCTCATTATCCAGTGAGCATAAGCAAATGCTGTAAAAATCTTCTTTTGATCCTATAACCCATTCCATCCACCACTACCCTGTAGGTGTTTCCTATACAGCAAAACTACTTGTATGCATCATTTATGCATGCTATCTTCAATTCCTCTACTTAAATCTCATTTAAATCTACTTGATCTGTTTGGGCTTTTACTACCCTCCTTCCAAATGTTCAGAACGTTTTTTTGTTAAGGTCATCAGTAACTTCCAAACTGCTAAATCCATGGGTCAATTCTGAGTCCTCAGCTTGAGCTGTCATTCTTCCTCACTAAGAAAGTTATAAAAATAATAAAACAAAACAATGTACTTAAGAGTATTTTGAACAATGTCACATATTTCCGTAAAGAAACTGAGGCTCAAGTCTTGCCCCTCATCATTTAGCTGGTTAGTAGCCAATGAAGGAATTCAAACTAGTTTCCTCAACCTCGTGATCTTTCCAGTAAGTCAGAAACCTCCTCCTTTATAACTAACAGACTGCTAAGGGATGATCAACTCAAGTGCGAGAGGGCTGTCTTGGGTCTACAGCTCACAAATGAGCTCCAGACGCCTTAGACTTCCATTCCTTTCTTGCCAGCAGCATTATCCTCTGCTGAAAAGTTCATCAAGCAAATGGTGGCTATACCCACTCCGCACACAGACACCACACCTTCTAGTGTTCAGCTTCAAGGGAAGCCAAAGAAATCTGAAACCAACGAACTTCCGTCGCCTGGTGTCACAAAGGTAAAGGAATATTTCAGATGGCAATTCTTAGGAAGTACTCATATGCTCAATTACTTGTTATTTTTCTTTCACTTTCCATAATCAGTTCCTCAACTTTTAAAACTACAAAGACTCCTTCTCAAGCCTCTAATAAACGGCAGAACTGGAGATCTTTATTTAAGGATCTACCCATCCTCCTACCCTAATCCACACATATAAACCCGAATCTCTGGTTTCAATTCATGTTCTATGTTCAGAGAGACATTCAGATAAACCATAAAGAACCCTAGGAATGTCCCATAAGCACTTCAGTAAAGACTGACTTATCAGTATATATTACTGACAATAAAGAAATGTGTTGTACACATCCAGTTTTGCCAATAAGCAGTTTCTAAGAAAATCCTCTGTCTCATAAAATTGAGCAATTGCCTCCAGTGTCTTAATCAAACTCTACAGTATTTTCAGATCAAAGATACTTAAAGAGAAAATATTGTACTGAGTCACTTCATTCAATGATTTATTGTTCACAATTTTTTTCCCTATAACAATATCCATTGTTTGAATGTGTATTTTCCCACATTACAAATTATTCAAAGTGCATGAGTAAGAAATAGATTTTGACATCAAATCAAGAAGTTGTGTTATATGCAACTATCAGTAGCAACTAGATTTTCCAGTTTTGCTCTTTGTCATAATTAAATACCAGAATAAATTACACTCTTTAAAAAAAATACCTTTGGTTTCTTCTACAGCAAGTTTATCACAAATCTGCTTTTCATAGGTACAAAGATGTTCCAGAGCTTCTCTATAGAGACCTGCTTCCCGAAGAACTTGATTCTGATATAAAAGGAGTTCACTATATTCATAATCCACTTTATCAGGGGATGTCTATATATGGATATAAGGAATACTAACAGTAAGAATTTTGTTTTCATATTAGAAAATTGTTCACACACTCAAATACATATAAAAAGTCAAAGGATAATATATGATGAACAAAATTCATTTTTTAAAATTCCTAAATATCTTTCTAGGGAGCAACTAAGTAAATAATGTCAATATTAACTTATAACCCACTGAATAAAATAATCCATTAAGTCCTTACATATAATAAATAAATAGGGGAGAAAGGAAAGCTCTTACTTAAGAATAGAATGTCAAATAAATCTAGAAGGAATAAGACAGAAAAATCACCATTTTGAAACTATCATAGGAACAGTTGACTCAGGCAAGAATCATAATCAGTGAATGCTAAAACTAGTGGTGAAAGTTTGATGAGGAACAGACTATTCATAAAGTTTCAAATTGTTTATTAAATACAAAGAGAAAAAAATAACAAGTTTATAGTGAAGAAACCTGGCAGACACCACCTTAACCAAGTAATCAAACGGAACAGACACCACGTGACTCAATGTGGTGAACTAAGAAGGGCTTGAAATCACTTCTGTAGTTTCCTGCCAAAAATGCATAACAATATCTAATAATGAGGAAACATCAAATAAATCCAAATTGATGGACGTTCTACGAAAGCACTGCCATGACTCTTCAAAACTACCAATGTCATGAAATACAGAGAAAGCCTTTGAAACTTCCAGATTAAAAGAGAATGAAGAGAAATGACAACTAAGTGTAAGTTATGATTCTAAACTGGATCCTGAAATGGAAAAAAAAAGTCCTAGAAAGGATATAAACAGGTCGATTAGTAAATTTTGAATATGCATTGCGGATTAGATAATAACAGTCTATCAATGTTAAATTTCCTAATTTTTTGATAATCTATACAGCAGTATGTATACATTTGACAACTATAAAGTTATTCTTAGGAAATACCACACTGAAGCACTTAGGAGTAAAAGAGCATGGTATCTACAATTACTCTCAAATGTTTCAGGAAAAAAACTAAATAGCTAAGTAAATATAGAGACTGTAAGTAAATGTATCAAATATTAACAATTAGTTAATGTGAGTGAACTTCTATATGGAGTTCTTTGTACTCTTCTTGCAACTTTTCTGTAAGTTTGAAACTATTTCAAACAAAAAGTTAGTAAGGCTCTATACACTTCTTTTAGCTATATTAAGAATAAGACCTAGTTTACTAGGTATGACTTCTGGTTGTTACCTGTTGTGTTTTCCTAAATTCTTCTAAAATCTTTGCTGCCATTTCATAATCTTCTAATAAATGGTAAGCAATAGCATAACCAATCCACGATGCTCTCTGTGCAGGTCGAAGCTGGAGTAATTGATATCTCGTTTCCTTTAAGAGGGGAAAAAACACTTGTTAGTTTTACAATGAAAGTAAATGCTTCTTAGAAAGATGATGTTCATTTACCCCAAAACACTGAGCAATCTGTAACACAAGGACGGAAATCATAACAGAAAATACTTTCAAACATCCATATTGTGTAGCTTTACAGAAGCAAAAACGTATTTCTTAAGAAGCACAATGAAACTTCCAAGATAATCTTGTAATTTTTTAAAAGGTTAAGACCTGGTACCCTTTATTACTTACTGATCTACTTACTCTAAGAAAAGAGGACATGGGGAGGGGGAAGGGTAAGCTGGGGCGAAGTGAGAGAGTTGGCATGGACATATATACACTACCAAATGTAAAATAGATAGCTAGTGGGAAGCAGCTGCATAGCACAGGGAGATCAGCTCGGTGCTTTGTGACCACCTAGAGGGGTGGGATAGGGAGGGTGGGAGGGAGACTCAAGAGGGAGGAGATATGGGGATATATGTATATGTATAGCTGATTCACTTTGTCATACAGCAGAAGCTAACACACCACTGTAAAGCAATTACACTCCAATAAAGATGTTAAAAAAAAACCCAAAACCTATGGGATGCAGCAAAAGCAGTTCTAAGAGGGAAGTTTATAGCAATACAAGCCTACCTCAAGAAACAAGAAAAATCTCAAATAAACGATCTAACCTTACACCTAAAGGAACTAGAGAAAGAAGAACAAACAAAACCCAAAGTTAGCAGAAGGAAAGAAATGATAAAGATCAGAGCAGAAATAAATGAAATAGAAACAAAGAAAACAATAGCAAAGATCAATAAAACTAAAAGCTGGTTCTTTGAGAAGATAAACAAAATTGATAAACCATTAGCCAGACTCATCAAGAAAAAGAGAGAGAGGACTCAAATCAATAAAATCAGAAATGAAAAAGGAGACGTTACAACAGACACCTCAGAAATACAAAGCATCCTAAGAGACTACTACAAGCAATTCTATGCCAACAAAATGGACAACCTGGAAGAAATGGACAAATTCTTAGAAAGGTATATCCTTCCAAGGCTGAACCAGGAAGAAATAGAAAATACGAACAGATCAACCACAAGTAATGAAATTGAAACTGTGATTAAAAATCTTCCGACAGGGCTTCCCTGGTGGTGCAGTGGTTGAGAGTCCACCTGCCGGTGCAGGGGACACAGGGTCGTGCCCCAGTCCAGGAAGATACCACATGCCGTGGAGCAGCTGGGCGCGTGAGCCATGGCCGCTGAGCCTGTGCGTCTGGAGCCTGTGCTCCGCAACAAGAGAGGCCACAACAGCGAGAGGCCCGCGTACTGTAAAAAAAAAAAAAAAAAAAAATCGTCCGACAAACAAAAGTCCAGGACCAGATGGCTTCACAGGTGAATTCTATCAAACATTTAGAGAAGAGCTAACACCCATCCTTCTCAAACTCTTCCAAAAAATTGCAGAGGAAGGAACACTCCCAAACTCATTCTATGAGGCCACCATCACCCTGATACCAAAACCAGACAAAGATACTACAAAAAAAGAGAATTACAGATTGATATCACTGATGAATATAGATGCAAAAATCCTCAACAAAATACTAGCAAACAGAATCCAACACATTAAAGGGACCATACACCATGATCAAGTGAGATTTATCCCAGGGATGCAAGGATTCTTCAATATATGCAAATCAATCAATGTGATACACCATATTAACAAATTGAAGAATAAAAACCATATGATTATCTCAACAGATGCAGGAAAAGCTTCTGACAAGATTCAACACCCATTTATGATAAAAACTCTCCAGAAAATGGGCATAGAGGGCACCTACCTCAACATAATAAAGGCCATATATGACAAACCCACAGCAAACATCATTCTCAATGGTGAAAAACTGAAAGCATTTCCTCTAAGATCAGAAACAAGACAAGGATGTCCGCTCTCACCACTCTTATTCAACACAGTTTTGGAAGTCCTAGCCACGGCAATCAGAGAAGAAAAAGAAATAAAAGGAATACAAATTGGAAAAGAAGAAGTAAAGCTGTCACTGTTTGCAGATGACATGATACTATACATAGAGAATCCTAAAGATGCCACCAGAAAACTACTAATCAATGAATTTGGTAAAGTTGCAGGATACAAAATTAATGCACAGAAATCTCTTGCATTCCTATACACTAATGATGATAAATCTGAAAGAGAAATTAAGGAAACACTCCCATTTACCACTGCAACAAAAAGAATAAAATACCTAGGATTAAACCTACCTACATACAGGAGACAAAAGACCTGTATGCAGAAAACTGTAAGACACTGATGAAAGAAATTAAAGATGATACCAACAGATGGAGAGATATACCATGTTCTTGGATTGGAAGAATCAATATTGTGAAATGACTATACTACCCAAAGCAATCTACAGATTCAATGCAATCCCTATCAAATTACCAATGGCTCTTTTAATGGAACTAGAACAAAAAACCTTAAAGTTTATATGGAGACACAAAAGACCCCGAATAGCCAAAGCAGTCTTGAGGGGAAAAAACGGAGCTGGAGAAATCAGACTCCCTGACTTCAGACTATACTACAAAGCTACAGTAATCAAGACAATATGGTACTAGCACAAAAACAGAAAAATAGATCAATGGAACAAAATAGAAAGCCCAGAGTTAAACCCATGCACCTATGGTCAACTAATCTATGACAAAGGAGGCAAGGATATACAATGGAGAAAAGACAGTCTCTTCAATAAATGGTGCTGGGAAAACTGGACAGCTACATGTAAAAGAATGAAATTAGAACACTCCCTAACACCATACACAAAAATAAACTCAAAATGGATTAGACACCTAAATGTAAGACCAGACACTTTAAAACTCTTAGAGGAAAACATAGGAAGAACACTCTTTGACATAAATCACAGCAAGATCTTTTTTGATCCACCTCCTAGAGTAATGGAAATAAAAACAAAAATAAAGAAATGGGACCTAATGAAACTTAAAAGCTTTTGCACAGCAAATGAAACCATAAACAAGACGAAAGACAACCCTCAGAATGGGAGAAAATATCTGCAAACGCATCAACGGACAAAGGATTAATCTCCAAAATATATAAACAGCTCATGCAGCTCAATATTAAAGAAACAAACAACCCAATCCAAAAATGGGCAGAAGACCTAAATAGACATTTCTCCAAAGACATACAGATGGCCAAGAAGCACATGAAAAGCTGCTCAACATCACTAATTATTAGAGAAATGCAAATCAAAACTACAATGAGGTATCACCTCGCACCAGTTAGAATGGGCATCATCAGAAAATCTACAGACAACAAATGCTGGAGAGGGTGTGGAGAAGAGGGAACCCTCTTGCACTGTTGGTGGGAATGTAAACTGATACAGCCACTATGGAGAACAGTATGGAGGTTCCTTAAAAAACTAAAAATAGAATTACCATATGATCCAGCAATCCCACTACTGGGCATATACCCAGAGAAAACCATAATTCAAAAAGACACATGCACCCCAATGTTCATTGCAGCACTATTTACAATAGCCAGGTCGTGGAAGCAACCTAAATGCCCATCGACAGACGAATGGATAAAGAAGTTGTGGTACATATATACAATGGAATATTACTCAGCCATGAAAAGGAATGAAATTGAGTCATTTGTTGAGACGTGGATGGATCTAGAGACTGTCATACAGAGTGAAGTAAGTCAGAAAGAGAAAAACAAATATCGTATATTAATGCATGTATGTGGCACCTAGAAAAATGGTACAGATGAACCGGTTTGCAGGGCAGAGGTTGAGACACAGATGTAGAGAACAAATGTATGGACACCAAGGGGGGAAAGCTGTGGGGGGGTGGGGATGGTGGTGTGCTGAATTGGGCAATTGGGATTGACATGTAGACACTGATGTGTATAAAATTGATTACTAATAAGAACCTGCTGTATAAAAAAATAAATAAAATTAAATAAAAAAAATAGTACAAAGGAAAACACCCACTTTTTTTTAATACAGTGCCCAACAACTGAGGTAAGATCTACAGAAGACAACTCAACAGGTACTACATGGAAACATAAAAAAAAAAAAAGAGGGACTAAATAAATCTGATTTAATAGGCGGATTTAAGCGTTAATATATAGCTACAGTGGTGATCATTTTGTAATGCAGAAAAATATAGAACACTATGTTGTGCACCAGGAACTAATATAGCATCATAGGGTAATTAAACTTCAAAAGCTCCAACCAACCAACCAAACTCTGAGAAAAAGAAATCAGATTTGTGGTTACCAGAGGTGGGAATGGGAGTGCGGTGGGGAGTACGGGGTATTAAATGAAGGTGGTCAAAGGCACACACATCCAATTGTAAGATAAATTAAGTACTAGGGGTGTAATGTACAATATGATTAATATAATTAACACTTCTGTATGATATATGTGGAAACTGTTACAAAAGTAAACCCTAATAGTTCTCAGCACCAGGAACAAATATAATTTTTCCTTCTTCTATTACTTTGTATCTATATAAGATGATGAATGCTTACTAAACAGTGTGGTAACATTTCATGTAAACAAAATCATTATGCTGTACACCTTAAACTTATACAGTGCTGTACGTCAATTATATTTGAATAAAACTGGAAGGAAGCCCCCGACCCCCCGCACACACAATGTAGCTACTAAGACAGAATATTAGTCTCTATGGAGGTAAAAAGAATAAACAAACAAACAAACAAACAAAATATATGTATATAAATGTTACTTTTTCGCTGAATTGATTAACCCAATCTTATACAGTAATCCAGCTCTGCCTCACAGTAAAATAAGTTTTAAATCTGATTAGTCCAGGCATAAACACAATCACTACTGGGAGAAGAGAGCAAGATTCAATTAAAATTTTTTTTTAATGGAAAACTTGTTATCAGAAAGTACTCAAAAAGAGTTTTAAATATTTAAACAATATTTCTTCCTTAGAATAAAAAAATTCTCTACTTACCCTGTAACCCTCAAGATCTCGCATTTGAATCTGTAGTAAAGAAAGGTCCCTTAAGATTTGAAGATTGTCTTTATCCCATTTTAGCGCATTTCTGTAACACTTAATGGCTTCATCATATTTCTTATCTGACCTCTGGAGAAGGCCATAAACATGCCAACCTAAAGGATTTAGTTAAGGATACAACCTCCAGGTCAAGAAATAAAGTTCCAATAATATTCTCTATGAAACTCAGAAAACTACATCTATTTATAAAATTACAAGCTTAAAAAACAGAGAGAATATAAAGACAGAAGGTAGTTTGATACAGTGGGGAAAAAAAGCACAGCTCTTCGAGCCAGAGAAAACAGGTCCAGCCTGGCTTATTAGCTCTGTGACCTTAAACAAGTTAATTTAATCTTATGTTTCCTCAATTATAAAATATAAATAAATAGAAAGTCTATACAGCAAAGCAAAGCACAGCAGTTTGGTGACAAAATGGAATAACATATAAAATGTTCACTGGCTTGCACAAAAATAAATGCTCAATAAATATTAAGAATTATCTTTACTTTTAAAAGGAAAAAGAGGGAATGGGTATCCATGGCATGTAATTGTTTTAAATCAAGTGTATTTTCTTTTCCTTAGCTAACAAGGTGCTTGGGACAGACCCTTAGTGCAGTATAAAGTTCCTAAAAATCAACCACTTAAATTTAGGGTGCAGGTGGCCAAAACGTACAGTCTCCTATTCAAAGAACTTCAAGTCTAGTAAGGGATACAGATAAGTAAGCAAAATTATAGTAGGTTGTAAAACTGTGCTACAAAGGGGGAAAATATGTAAATAATCTCACTCCCCTAAAACAGGTCTTTTTCACTTTAGATCTTGATTACTGCAAGCCACCCATCCTCCTGCCTTCAGTCTCTCTGCTTTTACTCTCACCTGCCAGAGTAACCTTTTAAAACACACATAATCAAAAGAAAAAAGTCTACTTCCCTTTCCAGAAATGAGTAATGTTTCTCTCTCAGATCAGATTCCAACTTTTCAATCTAACAACTTCTACACTCCTTAACAGAGTCAGTAAATACAGAATTTCTAGGGTGACATGTATAACTGAAAATACATATATAATGGTATAAATTTTATTTGAAAAATAATCTTCATTTTCATAATGCAAATGACGAAGTAAAGGTTAACAAATCTTCTCATTTGGTTGGAACATGGTTTTAAAAAGCCTGAGATACACTACCCTTCATAATCTGGCACCCATTACCTACCTTCCTATTCCCCGCACCCCCATTTCAGGACTTGATCAACTCTCTTGAGCACTGCAACACCTTTTAACTGCCTTGAATCTTCTTCTTCTAAAAATCTATCCTCAAGGAGTTTAACACTGCTAAAAATTTAAAGAAATTCATGTTCGTCAAGAGGAACCCAGTTAAATAAAGCATGGCAAGTACATACAGAACACCGCACCAACATTAAAATGATGAAAAGATATCTACAAGATCTTATTAATTAATCCTTTGCTTACCTTTTCAGTTTCTGGTTACTCTCAACTCACTCACTTCTGCTTTACTGGATTAGTGATAATTGTTGAACAAATTATAACATTTTATGTAATACTCAGAAGTGTTAAGCTTCTACCAAGTATCTTCCTTCACTAGACTATAAGATCTTTGACAGCAAAATCCATATCTTTTCTTAGTCTGTATTATTCCAGACTAACACTTGAAAATTTGCTAAGTGTTTCAGCACTTCATTGTGTTAGCCAACAAAATGAGTAAAGAAATATTTGTCAAAAACTATTTAAAAAACAGTAACCCACAATTTTTTCTCTGTCTTCCCTCAGACATTTGCACTTGATTCTATTCTCACACTTCCCTTAATAAAATAAAATAAAATAAAATAAAATTCACCTCATACAGTACAGCATTATCAGGGACTATGTTAAGCATTATTAAATCTTTACACCACCACAGTGAAGTGGGTATGAGTATTCTCATTTAACACATAAGGAAACTAAGCCCTAAGATCACAGTTAGAAAGAAGCTGAGCTGAGACTCAAACCAAAGTGAAGCACACTCCAAACCCTGGGCTCTCAATCAGTATACTATACTGCCTTCTAATAGTCCTTATTGTACATCCTTCTCTAAATTCATGCTATGATGAAATCTGCAGGGTACCGCTTTTTTTAAGTGTGGGGAGAGCTTTCATAGATATTTTAAAAGCCAAGTCCCATTTATCTGTGACTAGATACAACAGTAGAACATGGTAGGTATATAAAAATGTTTCCTGAATGAAGGCAGCTGCTATTATTCAACTGAAGAAAGAACCATCTCCTCTGGAGTTACACAGTAAGAGACATCTAAAACTTCTGACTCCCAAATTGCTGCCTTAGCTCAAGACACCACAATCCAACCCTTAACTATACAAAAAGGATACACACATGACTCTTCAAGTCATTTCTCAAACCTCTACGAACCAATTCATAAGCTTCTTCCTTTTTTCCCAAACAGTTCAATGTTAATCCTTTCATAGCCAGGGTTTCTATTTAAAAAAAAAAAGAAAAAGAAGAAAAGGAAGAAAAAAAGAAAAAGAATTTAAAGATAACTAACAACAACAAAAATGGTAACCATAATCTCAAAAACAAATGTTACATTATCCTTAATATTTAAAACTTCAAGGAGATTCCTGGGAAAATGTCCAGGTTTTTACAGAATTAAAATATTTGTTAAATTGACAAATGAAGTAACTACACATTTCTATACTGTAGGCCTCCCTAGATTTTTTTTTTTTTAGATAAAAAGATACAAAAATGCATAAATATCTGGTAATCCATATGCTAACAAGATAAAATGATTTTCCTACTGTTCAGGGGAATTCCATGACCTTATTAAATTGCTCCTTTAAAGTATGAAAAACTTTATCTTGAAACAGACTATCTCTGTGAACCCAAGTTACATAAAGGTTAAATTCACTGTTCAACTATTTAAATATACACATAAATTACATTTCTGGTTTTCATAATTTTATTTTAAAACGGTTATTTGGGATTACTATTAAATATACAAGTAAAAGAAGATGTCAGACACCTGTCATTCACAATCCACAGATTAAAAAAGAGTTGAGGAAAATATTAATTTTCAGAAAGGGAAAAACAATATTTCTAATTTCACAATGTATATTCTATGAAACACAAATGAATATAAATATTCATTATGATTAATTTGTCTTTTAGGACTACAATTTAAAATTTATAGAAAAATTAATTAGGAATAAAAGATAAAGATTAAACATATTATCCTGAGGAAAAGTCAACATTTATAGTAAAACATAGATAAAGAAATGGAAGCGGGCTTCCCTGGTGGCGCAGTGGTTGAGAGTCCACCTGCCGATGCAGGGGACACGGGTTCGTGCCCCGGTCCAGGAAGATCCTGCATGCCGCGGAGCGGCTGGGCCCGTGAGCCATGGCCGCTGAGCCTGCGCGTCCGGAGCCTGTGCTCCACAATGGGAGAGGCCACAACAGTGAGAGGCCCGCGTACCACACAAAAAAAAAAAAAAAAAAGAAGAAGAAGAAAAAAAAAGAAATGGAAGCAAAAAAAAAAAGAAGGAAAAAAATGTGTACAAAATCATCATAAATCATGCATAAATTTAAAGAAAAAGGAAGCAAACAAACAAAATATATTTGGCAAGTAGCCAAATTAGCAAGGTACTGTAGAAAGTAACACTTTGTTGTTAAACAGGTAAAAATCTATTCTTGCAAGAAACAACTTCAAGTGTCTTAATTAATGAAAACCCAGGTTGTCAGTAAGTTTAGAACAAATCATAACTTATGTACTGCTAAAAAGTATTTTCAATTAAATTATGACACTTCATATGCAACCTGATTTCAGATATGTTAAAGTATGAAGGGAAATTGCATTTTAGACACAATGAAAGTTGGTACTCTGCTGTACTGAAACTCTATGGTGATTATACGACTAAAAGTTACATTACATTATGCATACTTTTGGAATGAATATAAAACAACCTAATATCCAACTGGCTAGCAAAACTATTTTTTAACAAGGAAATGGAGAGAGAAAATTTTAGATACTTTATTCCCACTGCTTTCCATCTTTAAACAATTTTATCACTATAGTGAAAGTACACGAGAGTAAAGATAGCTAACAGGGAACTATTGCTCTCTTCCTCTTCAATACTAAGAGAACATTATCAAATTAATTAACAAAGAGCCATGTTTCCTAACTACAAATCAGACCTGTGGAAGCTTATTTTTCCTTTGCTTCTTTACAAGTTTATCCTACAAACATTTCACTGTCCAATTTTCTACCCTCACACAGGCAAAAGCTATGTAAACTTTCAAAATCATGTCTTAACCATGACTGTCTTGAAAAACTAATTAAGATACAATGCTAAATAAGAAGGTGCAGGTTCATGAGCAAAGACCCAAATGGATACTTTCTGAATAAGTTTATTGTAAGAAATAAAATTTATCTAGCTCAACCAAAGTTCTCAAGCAAAATTTTCTTGTAACATTTTAAATAAACTTATTTATTAAACTTAAATTAGCATATTGTCTTACTAGGTTCTTTTGCCTTTCCTATGGTGCTAATATTCAAAATAGGAATAAATCAGAACTCAAGTAGATTGTGTTATCATTTTCTCGACAATAAATTCAAAGTATCAGTATTAAACATCTCACAGGAGTCAAGGATAAGAAGGTCCATTCTCTCTGGAAAACAGTTAGGCAGCTGGGATTAACAGAACCCAAATAAGTGAAACCAGATAAGTAAGCAAAGCCTTACCTAATTATGCTTACAAGCAAGTGTACAGTATTTACACTTACCTCCATGCTCAGCAAATTTGGGGTTAGAGAGGATTTGTTTACAGAATTTCAATCCATTTCTGTACTGTTTATGTTCATAACATCTCTGTCAAAACAAAAGAGAAAAATTTAAGTTTAGCAAGAAATGCAAACAATTTTAAATTCGGTGCTAAATTTTTGATTCTGTTAAATACAATAAAATGATCACGTTATTTCCATATTCTCCTAAATCCCACTAAAACACAGTTTAAAAAAATAAATACAGGGAGTTCTCTGGTGGCTTAGAGGTTAGGATTCGGCACTTTCACTGCAGTGACCTGGGTTCAATCCCTGCTCAGAGAACTGGATACTGCAAGCCACACTGTGCAGCTAAAATTTAAAAAAAAAAAAAGAAAAAGAAAATGGAAGGTTCAAATACAGAAAGTAAAAGCAAGACAAAGGGACAAAATATACATTAGAAAAAAATAAGAAAATCATTAGCTTACTCCAAAAGGTCCAACAAGTGTTAATAATGTGAAAACTGAAAAAAAAGGAAAGGTGTAGAAATTATATTTTAAAATAACATTTTCTTTTTGCTGAAGGAAACAAGTCTCTGAAGCCACAAGGGACAAACAAGTGCATGCAAATTAACAAAGGGGAAAAAAAGACCCACACTATGGTACACCATAATGAAAATTCAAAGCCTGGAAATAATGGTCCTTAAAAACTTCCAGAGAGAGGGGCTTCCCTGGTGGCGCAGTGGTTAAGAATCCACCTGCCAATGCAGGGGACAAGGGTTCGAGCCCTGGCCCAGGAAGATCCCACATGCTGCAAAGCAACTAAGCCCATGCGCCACAACTACTGAGCCTGAGCTCTAGAGCCCACGTGCCACAACTACTGAAGCCTGCGCGCCTAGAGCCCGTGCTCTGCAACAAGAGAAGCCACCACAATAAGAAGCCCGCGCAACGCAAAGAAGAGTAGCCCCCGCTCACTGCAACTAGAGAAAGCCCATGCGCAGCAATGAAGACCCAACACAGCCAAAAATAAATTAATTAAAAAAAAAAACTTCCAGAGAGAAAAGAACAAGTCACATAAAAAAGATCTGTAATCAGAATAGCACTGAAGTTTTACTCCAAAGCAACAATGGAATATTGCTAAAAGCTATAAAACTACACACAGCCTTCAAAATTCAGAATTCCTTACCTAGCTGAACTGTCAATCAAGTATATGTAAGTAAAATGACAGTTTAAAGCTTCTCAGAAAGTTAAAATTTTATCTCTCTGCACTCTTCCTTAGGAAGCTATTAAAAGGAATCAAAACAAACAAAAAAGATAACATGGGACTTAGTAAATAAGTAATCTAATGCAGAAAAAAGAACTAGAGAACAACCACTCCAAAATAAAACAGGATGCCAAAGGCCACCATGGAATAGGTTTCTATCAAGGACAAAAATGGAAAATTTTATTTATAAACACCTGACAGAAATACAGGCACATTTGGGGAAAATGAGCAATGGGTCTATAGAAAACCAGGTAACTGAATAAGTAAGATAGGTATTAACTCCAGGAGAAATAAAGGCTTATATAAGAGAGTGTGGTGGTCTTAGTGGTCTTAGCGTAATATTTGGCTCAACAATAAAAAATACATGTATAGTTTAAAAAATGTAAATATTTAATACTGGTTTATCAAAATATTGTGATATAAGTATAAAGAGAGAAAGACAAATGAGCAAATGTGTGAATGATGAAGTTCCAAGTCCTCATTTTCCATAAACAGAAGTCAACAAATGTCTAAAATTCATGTATCAAGAAATACTGTTATAGGGACTTCCCTGGTGGTCCAGTGGCTAAGACTCCATGCTCCCAATGCAGGGGGCCCAAGTTTGATCCCTGGTCAGGAAACTAGATCCCACATGCCACAACTAAGAATTCGCATGCCGCAACTAAAGATCCCACGTGCCGCAACGAAGATCCTGCGTGCCACAACCTAAGACCTGGCGCAGCCAAATAATAAATAAATATTTTTAAAAAGAAGAAAGAAATAATGTTATATTACTAAGCAACAGAAAAACAAATACCAGAGAAAATGGCTGAAGGACTGAGGGTGCTTTATTCTGGTGTGGGAAGGTATGGAGGGGATGGGGAGGGGGGGTGAGTTGACAAATTCTTTTTCATCATAAACCTGTTAGTGCTATCTGACTTTTAACTATCACCATGTGCTTTTATAGCAATAATTATTTTTAAAGCACTGTATTCATTACAGAAAACATCTTAAAGATATGACTCTATGCCAGATTTCACTGTCATAAGTTTAAACCAATTTTACTCACAATTTTTAAAACAATACATTCAAAATCTGGGAGGGGTAGTTAATGCAAATGATAATAAAATCATAGAAAAATGTGGAGAAACAAAAATGTAAAATTTTACATTCAGCACCATGAAATCAACTGCTTAAAGCTCAATGCTACAGCCAACTACAGAGCTGTCCTATAATCAACTATGTACTCACCATCTCTATTTTGTTGTTCACATCTCAAACCTAATACACCATCCAAAACACAACTGATTTTTCCCCCAGAATCTATTCACCAACTCTTCACCATCTCAAGAGATGCCCTTCCCTCAACTCACCCTCACTCAGATGATGAAGCAAAAAACCTAATTATCCTCTGTGCTTTCCTTTCCTGACACTTCCATTCTCTAGTAGATCCATCAGTCCTACTTTGTCTGCAATAGCTTCCTCTCAGCCCTTCCCACAATCAACAGGCAAAGTGATCTGGGGGATAGGAGGGAGGGGAGAGCAGAAGCAGTAACGTAACCATATGCAGCCAAAGAAACATCCGACTAAGCAACTAAATTTAGTGTTCCTATTTACTTAGCAGAAAGCCTAAAACTAATTTTTCTTATAATAATTAAAATAACAGTAAAAAGCATTAAAGGAAGCTATGACATAAAGACTAGGCTAATTAAAAGTGACACTCCTAACTTGCCACTGTTTTCCAGGAACTACATACATACAAAGAATAGTTTAAGCACACTATTTATTTTAATAGATCTTTACTGGAGTATAATTGCTTCACAATACTGTGTTAGTTTCTGTTGTACAACAAAGGGAATCAGCCATATGCATACATATATCCCCACATACCCTCCCTTTTGAGCCTCCCTCCCTCCCACCCTCCCTATCCTTCCTCTCCAGGTCGTCGCAGAGCACTGGGCTGATCTCCCTGTGCTATGCGGCTGCTTCCCACTAGCTAACTATTTTACATTCGGTAGTGTATATTTGTCCACGCTACTCTCACTTCGCCCCAGCTTCCCCCTACCACCCAAAGTCATCAAGTCCATTCTCTATGCCTACCTCTTTATTCCTGTCCTGCAGATAGGTTCATCAGTACCATTTTTTTTTTTTTTTTTAGATTCCATATACATGTGTTAGCATACGGTAGTTGTTTTTCTCTTTCTGGCTTACTTCACTCTGTGCGACAGACTCTAGGTCCATTCACCTCACTACAAATAACTCAATTTCATTCTTTTTATGGCTGAGTAATATTCCATTGAATACACGTGCGACATCTTTATCCATTCATCTGTCAATGGACATTTAGGTTGGTTCCATGTCCTGGCTATTGTAAATAGTGCTGCAATGAACACTGTGGTACATGTCTATTTTTTTTTAACATCTTTATTGGAGTATAATTGCTTTACAATGGTGTGTTAGTTTCTGCTTTATAACAAAGTGAATCAGTTATACATACACATATGTTCCCATCTCTCTTCCCTCTTGCGTCTCTCTCCCTCCCACCCTCCCTATCCCACCCCTCTAAGTGGTCACAAAGCACCGAGCTGATCTCCCTGTGCTATGCGGCTGCTTCCCACTAGCTATCTAGTTTATGTTTGGTAGTGTATATATGTCCATGCCACTCTGTCACTTCATCCCAGCTTACCCTTCCCCCTCCCGGTATCCTCAAGTCCATTCTCTAGTAGGTCTGTGTCTTTATTCTCGTCTTGCCCCTAGGTTCTTCATGACATTTTTTTTTCTTAGATTCCATATATATGTGTTAGCATACGGTATTTGTTTTTCTCTTTCTGACTTACTTCACTCTGTACGACAGACTCTAGGTCCATCCACCTCACTACAAATAACTCAATTTCATTTTGTTTTATGGCTGAGTAATATTCCATTGTATACATGTGCCACATCTTCTTTATCCATTCATCTGATGATGGACACTTAGGTTGCTTCCACCTCCTGGCTATTGTAAATAGAGCTGCAATGAACATTTTGGTACATGTCTCTTTTTGAATTACGGTTTTCTCAGGGTATATGCCCAGTAGTGGGATTGCTGGGTCATATGGTAGTTCTATTTTTAATTTTTTAAGGAACCTCCATACTGTTCTCCATAGTGGTTCTATCAATTTACATTCCCACCAACAATGCAGGAGGGTTCCCTTTTCACCACACCCTTTCCAGCATTTATTGTTTCTAGATTTTTTGATAATGGCCATTCTGACTGGTGTGAGGTGATACCTCATTGTAGTTTTGATTTGCACTTCTCTAATAATTAGTGATTTTGAGCATCTTTTCATGTGCCTCTTGGCCATCTGTATGTCTTCGCCATCTGTACGCCTTCTTTGGTGAAATGTCTACTTAGGTCTTCTGCCCATTTTTTAACTGAACTGTTGTTTTTTTGATATTGAGCTCCATGAGCTGTTTTTATATTTTGGAGATTAATCCTTTGTCTGTTGTTTCATTTGCAAATACTTTCTCCCATTCTGAGGGTTGCTTTTCGTCTTGTTTATGGTTTCCCTTGCTGTGCAAAAGCTTTTAAGTTTAATTAGGTCCCATCTCTTTATTTTTGTTTTTATTTCCATTACTCTAGGAGGTGGGTCACAAAAGATCTTGCTGTGGTTTATTTCAAAGAGTGTTTTTCCTATGTTTTCCTAGTTTTATAGTGTCTGGTCTTACATTTAGCTCTTTAATCCATTTGGAGTTTATTTTTGTGTATGGTGTTAGGTAGTGTTCTAATTTCATTCTTTTACATGTAGCTGTCCAGTTTTCCAAGCACCACTTATTGAAGAGGCTGTCTTTTCTCCATTGTACGTTCTTGCCTCCTCTGTCATAAATTAGGTGACCATATGTACGTGGGTTTATCTCTGGGCTTTCTATCCTGTACCACTGATCTATATTTCTGTTTTCGTGCCAGTACCACACTGTCTTGATTACTGTAGCTTTGTAGTGTAGTTTGAAGTCGGGGAGCCTGATTCCTCCAGTTCCATTTTTTTCTCAAGATTGCTTTCGCTATTCGGGATCTTTTGTGTTTCCATACGAATTGTAAAATTTTTCGTTCTAATTCTGTGAAGAATGCCATTGGTAGTTTGATAGGGATTGCACTGAAATCTGTAGAGTGCTTTGGTTGGTATAGTCATTTTCATAATACTGATTCTTCCAATCCAAGAACATGGTATATTTCTCCATCTGTTTATGTCATCTTTGACTTCTTTCATCAGTGCTGTATAGTTTTGTAAGTATAAGTCTTTCACCTCCTTAGGTAGGTTTATTCCTAGGTATTTTATTCTTTCTGTTGCTATGGTAAATGGGATTGTTTCCTTAATTTCTCTTTCTGATTTTTCGTTGTTAGTGTATAGGAATGCCAGAGATTTCTGTGCATTAATTTTGTATCCTGAAACCTTACCAAATTCATTGGTTGGTTTTAGGAGTTTTCTGGTGGCATCTTTAGGAATTTCTATGTATAGTATCATGGCATCTGCAAACGGTGATAGTTTTACTTCTTTTTTTCCAATTTGTATTTCTTTTATTTCTTTTTCTTCTCTGATTGCTGTGGCTAGGATTTCCAAAACTATGTTGAATAAGAGTGGTGAGAGTGGACACCCTTGTCTTGTTCCTGATATTAGTGGAAATGCTTTCAGTTTTTCACCATTGAGTATGATGTTTGCCGTGAGTTTGTCATATATGGCCTTCATTATGTTGAGGTAGGTTCCCTCTATGCCCACATTCTGGAGTTTTTATCATAAATGGGTGTTGAATTTTGTCAAAAGCTTTTTCTGCATCTACTGAGATGATCATATGGTTTTTATTCCTTAATTTGTTAATATGATGTAAAGACTAGGCTAATTAAAAGTGATACTCCTAACCTGTCACTGTTTTCCAGGAACTACATACATACAAAGAACAGTTTAAGTACCCTATTCTTTTTTTTAAAAAAATTTATTTAGTTATTTATTATTTTTGGCTGCATTGGGTCTTTGTTGCTGCACGCGGGCTCTCTCTAGTTGCAGTGAGCAGGGGCTACTCTTCGTTGCGGTGCGCGGGCTTCTCATTGTAGTGGCTTCTCTTGTTGCAGAGCACAGGCACTAGGCACGCAGGCTTCAGTAGTTGTGGCACGCAGGCTTCAGTAGTTGGGGCTCACAGGCTCTAGAGCGCAGGCTCAGTAGTTGTGGGGCACAGGCTTAGTTGCTCTGCGGCATGCGGGATCTTCCCAGACCAGGGCTCGAACCTGTGTCTCCTGCATTGGCAGGCGGATTCTTAACAACTGCGCCACCAGGGAAGCCCCCTAAGTACACTATTCTTAAAACCCTCAATTTGCTTTCTAAAAATTTATTTCTGTAAAAACGTAGTAAGGGAACTTCCACTTTTAGCCATGATGGAGTGAGGCTGAACTTGTCCTTCTAACATAAACAACAAAACTGGACAAAATGTATAAAATAACTGTTGCCAGACACTGGACAACAGGCAGTGCAGGATTGTGAACCATGGGTTGGGGGGACATGACACACTTGGTAATGTCACTGTTTTACAGATTATAGCACAGGGAGAAGGATCCAAAGCAGAGCACAGCAGTCCACAGAGTTGAAGAAACAAAGATTGAAGGTCAAGGAGGCTGAGGTACTCTGCAAGGCAGAGTACTGCAAGTGATGGAACTATTCAGAGAAAGACATCCAAAAATCTGCGTGGGGTCCTTGTGCATCTGTTGCCAGAGATTACAAACCTAGTTAGTGGCAAAATTCCTAGTTAGTGTTGGCGGGCCTAACAGTCTAGGTCCTCTGAGTCCCAGTTAAGAGCTCTTTCCATCACATACAGAAATTTTATTACATTTTATTAACATAAATATTATTAAAGCCAACAGTTTTCATCTTTTAACAGATCTTCTAACCAACAAATTCAACTTTTATCTCACCTTTTGTTCCTTTGCTTACTCAGTACTATAATCAAATAGGCAATAAAAATGCCAAAAATAAAGTGACAAAAATGAACACACACAGATTAACCAATTTGATAATTCCCCCAAATAACTGAGTTTACCAAATGAAAATGAAAAACCGAACTCCACTTTCTTTTAATGAGATAATAATACTAGAGCACTTAGTTTTTTATTTTATCAAACTTCAGAAAAGTAATTAAGTTTCAGTTCCTAATGATTATGCTCCCAATTAATGAAATTTGGCGGCTGCCCATATTGAAATTATACTCAATGCCACTAACCCAATTATCTTCTGTCAAGGTGACCCATAAAAATAATTGAGAATGGCATACCATTCAGTGTGCATTTAAGGAAACAGACCTCAATCTCTTTTTTCCCTAAAAGCACTACTCCTACAACAGGTCACTCATAACAAATGAGAGTAGTATTCTCACAGTTTAATGGAAAAAGTAACAGCAAACATTCAATTTACTTTACCCCAAAAAATTTCCTTGACACTTCTGCTCTTGCCCAAAGATAAACTCTAGTAGCATACAGGGTTTACAAGAAAAATAGGAAGTGGTGTATCATATTCAACAATTTCTTTCCTCCAAACATATAAGGCCAGATCTATGTATAATTCAGCTTTAACACAGGTTTCTGTCTAATCAAAATGGAATCTTATAAAAGCAGTCTTAAAGTATAACAGAAGATATAATCATAAGGAGTCCTTTTTCGAACCATTCAAAAGGCGTAAATGTACAAAATGAAAAAAATAATTTGCTTGTTTTTAAAACTCCCATGTAACGCTATCACTAAAGTTCACTCTACAGAATCATGGGAATAAAGCTACCATGATAAGATTCTTTTTTTTTTAAAACCATAAGATACTTAATGCTGCTTTAATCAAACCCGTAGACTTAAAGAAAATTTTTAGAGAATTTACTTTTATTTAGGTTAAGAGAGATGCAAATACTACATACAGTATAGTTTGAGCAAAGGTTTCACATCAATTCATTTAAAACAGGCTTTGTAAAACAACATTGTGGGCAGACATGTTAAGTTCTCCATAGTAGAATCATAAAATTAAATAAAAATACATGTCTATAATCCCATCTCTGAAATTCTTGTATTTGGGGAGTTCTTGAAATTTCAGAATTATAAGTAAGTGGTTCCCTTGGTATGGAATGAATGCCATAGTATTCTGTTTGTCACCTTGCCTGTAACATGAACATATGTTAATTCAAGATCAAACATAATAGTTTCAAAAATATTAGAATATTGTAGACTGTTAGCTTTCATTAGCAGCTAAATTTTAAAATATTAACAGTGTGCTACAGAAACAGTAAGGCAAAACAGGATATAACTCAAATAGAATGAACTGTTCAAATCCTGTGTGCTAAATGCTGGCACCATACACTGAGACTCCTGCTTCTAAAATGTCTAGGAATAACTGACACCAGCTCGTGCTCCTGCCAAGCATAAAACTGGTTAAGTAAATATGAAATAATTATTTTCAGCCATTGGACAAAAGCCAACACAGGACTGTGCTCTTAGAAGGGAAACAAGGTAAATCCCAAGAAAATCTTTTTTTTTTTTGCCTATAGGCATTTTCCAGACTGCAGAATAGAGAGGAGGAACACAAGTAGAACATGCCACTCTTACTGACCTAAACAGATATCTGAGACAGAAAATGCCTGAAGAGCTGAAATTTATGGAGCAGGGTATTAGAAAGAACTGTAGAGAGATGAAATTTCAGAAATTTGTACAAGAGTTTTGGTCAAATATTAAATTGATCAGGTACACTGCAGAATTCTACTCAAGTTGGCCAAGAACAACTACCAAGTAGCATGAGCTGAACAACTATGGATGCTTGTACATGGCTGGGAGAGATCTGAGTTCCAAACATCCAGTTAGAGACTTCATTAAACACTCCAGGATTCATCAGAGACCCAGAAATGCCACACCTTGGGAATAAGGATAATCTAGAGCCACTTTTATTAAAGCTTAAAAACAAGAACAAGCTGATGCACAAGCAAATTAACCATCTGCCAAAACAAAACTCTATTACAAAGGACAACAAGATCCAGATACTCAATATCCTAGTGTCTATAATACACATTACAGAAAAACAAAAATTATTAGAAATGTGAAGAAACAGGAAATTGTGACCCATGACCTACAGAAAAAAATTAATCAACAAAAACAGATTCAGAGATAATGATAGAAGTAGCAGACAGACTTTAAAACAGTAACTATTAAGTAATTTTAAAAGATTGAAAGGAAAACATGAAATAATCAGAAAACAAACAGGAAATCTCCATAGAGAAATGGAAACTATTAAACCCACAGAACCAAGAATCTCAACAAACTCCAAGCAGGATCAACTAAAAAAAAAAAAGAAAACAACAAAACAAAAAAGCAAACAAAAAAAGAGGCACATCACAATCCAAATGCTAAAAAATAAGGACAAAAGAGAAAATTATAAAAGTAGTCAGAAAAAAGTCTGTATTCTAAAAGGTCTCCAATTATCATAGCAGCTTCCACCTTAAGAAAGTAGAAGAATAAGAGCAAATTAAACTCAACATAAGCAGAAGAAACAAAAGAAAAAAGAACAGAAACAATGAAATAGAAAAGAGAAAAATAAAGGAAATCAGTGAAACCAAAATCTGGTTCTTTGAGAAGATCAATAAAACTGATAGGGCTTCCCTGGTGGCGCAGTGGTTCAGAGTCCGCCTGCCAATGCAGGGGACACAGGTTCGTGCCCCGGTCCGGGAGGATCCCACATGCCACGGAGGGGGTGGGCCCATGAGCCATGGCCTGTGCTCCGCAACGGGAGAGGCCACAACAGTGAGAGGCCCGCGTACCACAAAAAACAAACAAACAAACAAAAAAACCCCATTTATTAACTTACTAGGAGCCTGGCTAGCACTTAGTAGTGCCAGTGTACTGGAACTACTTTTAGTAGTCCTACTTCTGTAGAGCAGACAGGTATGGAGAAAGGGCACCTACAGTCTTTAGACTCAGAGCTATAGCTATTTAACGTTTTAATTAGCTAATATTAAATAAAATTTAAAATTCTTCAGTAAAGCTCCTCAGTCACACTACCCACATCTCAGGTGTTCAATAGCCACATGTGACTAATGGCTAACATATGGAAATTCAGATGCAGAACACTTCCATCATCACAAGAAATTCTATTGGACAACGCTGCTCTAGAGTCTACAGTTCAAATCTTAGAAAACACTTAGACAGGTTTGCATCACTGGCTTAATTAAACTTATTAGAGCCTCAACTGTGTCACCTGCAAAATGTGGACATTAACAACCTTGCAGGGTTAAGGTGAGAATTAAATACAAATGTACATAAAGAACCTGAGTAAGCACTCAATAAAATGTTTAAACAAAGCACTACGGTAACAGTTACAGCTTAAAATATTTAGACCCAACACAGTTTGACTGATTATAGAGAAATCTGAAAGCAGAAACTGAATTAAAATGTACAATCAAGAGTAACAAGGTGTCTATTCTGAGATGGTGTAAATGTTCTACATCTTAAAAGGGGCATAGGCTGTACTGGTTTATGACTTGTCAAAATTAAAAGAACAGTATGCTCAAGACAACTAATAGAACGGTACACTCAAAACGTGTGCACTTCACTGTAGGTAATTATACTTTAAATTTTTAAATGTTTTTTGAGAAGAAAACATAGGAACGCTGAAAAACTACCTTTATCCTCCCTTTCCTTTAATTCTTTTAGTTGGAGCTTCCATTTGCAGACAGTATGTTAGCCTTTTATATCATACAATTTCTGGCAAACTATTACAACCATGAAAACAAATCTTAAGAATGATTTTTCCCCCTCCTAGTTTTATACTATTTAAAAAAATAAGTCTGTCTTAATTCTATAGTAAACATCATCTGGTGCAAGGGGTCACACAGCTCTTGTTGGTACCAGTTCGCTCTACTGAAATGTTTTTAGCTATATTGAGCCAAACTCTATCACCCTCTAATTTTTGTTTACTGATTCTAGCTCTTAAGACTTCAGTTTTCTCTTATTCAAGCTAAGCATCTTTGTAATTTTAGCTGTTCCTTATATGAAAGTTTTAAGTCCTTTGACCTTTTGTGCCACCCTCGGAAGTCGATACAGTATTGTTTCCATACTTGTGTATTTTATAAAACTAGTAAAATTTCAAAAAAATTAGACAATTTAAATGGGGTTGGGGACTTCCCTGGTGGCGCAGTGGTTAAGAAGCCACCTGCCAATGCAGGGGACACGAGTTCAATCCCTGGCCCGGGAAGATCCCACATGCCACGGAGCAACTAAGCCTGTGCGCCACAACTACTGAGCCTGCACTCTAGAGCCCGTGGGCCACAACTACTGAGCCCGCACGCCTAGAGCCCGTGCTCCACAACAAGAGAAGCCACCGCAATGAGAAGCCCTCGCACCGCAACAAAGAGTAGCTCCCGCTTGCTGCAACTAGAGAAAGGCAGTGCGCAGCAACAAAGACCCAACGCAGCCAAAAAATAAATAAGTAAATTTATTTTAAAAATGGGGTTGCTTAATTTTTATTTTTCCAAATAAACAATCTTTTTAAAATCTGTCAGTATTTCACAAAACAAAAGGCACTTCAAAAATTTAAAGTAACGAGTACATAGTCTCAGAACAAAAGACAAGAAAGGTCTGTGGGAATTTTACACCAATATTTTTGAGGTGTGCCAGCATTACGGAGTCGTTGGTCCTTATCTCTCCTAGTTTCGGGTCCAGAAGCTAAAGTTACAGGTGAGGTCTTACTAGCCACAGAACTGAATGTGACAATCACCATCTGCCTTCCGGATACGAAAATCCTGTTAATGCATTATAAAACGTGCCAGGCTTCTCTTACCTTTCTTTTTTTTTCCCCCCAGCATTAAATTATGTCACTTGAGAAAAGAAAAGTGAAGGAAAATTTAGGACTCCTGCTTAATGTGAGTAGAACTGCTATGAACTCTGATTGCTTAGGGACAGGACAAAATTCAATAAAACTCAAGGTATATACATATGATTGAGAGTCAGCTATTTAATAGAACCTCATAATTATTTCAATGATAAATAATCCCAAAGAGTTTAAAGAAAACAATGGAGTGGTCATGGGGACACAGCAACAAAAGTATAAGCAATTACTCAATTATATAAAACCTGAACTGCAAATTATCTTAAAGCAAGCACTATTATTTTCAAGCATAACACATAAAACCAGAAATGAATTATTTACAGGATAATGGCTGCCCCCTAATTTCTAAACATTACACAAATACTCAGAAAAACAGGTTGGGGCTTCCCTGGTGGTGCAATGGTTAAGGATCCACCTGCCAATGCAAGGGACACAGGTTCAAGCCCTGGTCCGGGAAGATCCCACTTGCCGCGGAGCAACTAAGCCCGTGTGCCACAACTACTGAGCCCGCGCGCCTAGAGCCCATGCTCTGCAACGAGAAGCCACTGCAATGAGAAGCCCGCGCACCTCAACGAAGAGTAGTCCCCGCTCTCCTCAACTAGAGAAAGCCCGCGTGCAGCAAGAAAGATCTAACTCAGCCTAAATAAATAAATAAGTTAATTTAAAAAAAGAAAACAAAAAACCATACAGGCCAAGAAAGGAAGCAAATAAAATCACCCAGAGCATTACAAAGAGATAAGACAACTAAAAACTCTAATTTACATGTAATTGCATAAACACTGAAGACCAGAAGTCCCATGTTCCAATGGGAACTGTCCAAAAGAAGAATACAGCAGGGTCCTCGTGGTGAGTGAATGGGTAATATTCAGGATTCATTCAAGTTCACCCAAGCCAGAGGTCAAAAGGAAGTACTGAGAAACATGATGGATGAGAGCAATGGCTACTGGGGAGTCAAAATGTAGAGGCTCAGAAAGTCTTTAAGACCAAAGGTGGCAGTTTTAGTAAGGCATAGCTTTGGAGAAGGAGACACCTTAGAAGGAGAAAGTATCACTTGAAGGTTTGATGGAGAGGGCAGCACTGAAGATCAAGGCCTTATTGAACCAATACAGAACAATGTGGGACAGGGGACTTATTTTAAAAACTGCATTTGACTCTAGCAACAAAGAGGGTACTCTTGAACTAAGAGACTGAAGAAACCACCCAGCCTCACCCCAAAATAAAATTGTCTATATTGCTGGTGCAGTAAAACCCACCACAAATAACCTGAACAGAAAAAAGAACCCAGCGTTCATACCAAGTTACTTACATAGTATTTTTAAAAGTGAAAAATTTGGGCAGATGAAAACACACCAAAAACCAAAGCGATAACACAGAGGAAAGATTCAACACTCCCTCACAAATTAGAAATAAATAACAAATGAAGACATAAAAGAACACCTCAAATCAAATATTCAAAATTTTAAAGAGCAAACAAGTTTTAAAATAGGAACAAACTAAACTTAAGAAACAGAAAAAAAACAAAATCATCACAGAAATGAAGACTAAATTACAAGATGTATGATCTAAAAAGATAGAAAATAAGACCTCTCAAGCAAATGAATAACAGAGAAAAGAATTGAAGGAAACATAATATAAAAGAGATGCAAAGATCACTGAAGAATGAAACAACTGACCAGAACTAATATTCAAAACTGTAATTCTTGACTCAAAAGAAAACATCAATCTACAATCTGAAACCACAAGGGAAAATTTATCCAGAATAGTCAACACAGAGACATATCTCAGTACAACAATTCAATTTTACAGATAAGAAAAATTCAAGTCTTCGAAAAGAAAGACCAAGTCATCAACGAAGAAAAGAAAATCAGGTTGGCATCAGCAACATATATATAAGCAAGACAACAGGGGGGCAATTATTTTCAAGAAATGTAAGAAGATGTGAATCAAGGATTTTAAACCCAGCCAAGCTGTCCTTCAAACATCAAGACACTAGGAAAACACTTTTAACATCTAAGACCTTAAGAGATTTCCACAAGGACTGTTGAGGAATCTATACTAGACAATAAGCTTCATCCAACCAAGAGATGACTGGGAAAACTTCAGAAAAAGGTCTGCTGTTTAATATTAACTATATTTAATTGTAGAATTAAATCTAAAACAAAGGTATTGATGCGGGTAGAATAGTACATAAAATGGCATGCTCTCACAAAGTAAAAATAACTTCAAAAAGTCAGAGGAAAAGAGACTAGAAAAAAAATTTAGTAGAATAAGCTCATTCACTGCCTCACACATAAGAAAATGGATTTACTGCCTGCCAATGCAGGGGACACGGGTTTGATCCCTGGTCCAGGAAGATCCCACATGCTGCAGACCAACTAAGCCCGTGAGTCACAACTACAGAGCCTGCGCTCTAGAGCCCGTAACCCATAACTATTGAAGCCTGCGTGCCTTGAGCCCGTGCTCCGCAACAAGAGAAGCCACCGCCATGAGAAGCCTGTGCACTGCAACGAAGAGTAGCCCCCGCTCGCCACAACTAGAGAAAGCCCGCTTACAGCAATGAAGACCCAACACAGCCAAAAAAAAAAAAAAGAAAGCTTCATGACATTGAATTTGGCAGTGATTTCTTAGATGTGACTCCAAAGGCACAGAAAACAAAAGAAAAAAGAGAAAAAGTAGACTTCATGAAAATTTAAAAATTTTGTGCATCAAAAGATGACACACAGGGACTTCCCTGGTGGTCCAGTGGTTAAAACTCCACGCTCCCAATGCACGGAGCATGGGTTCGATCCCTGGTTGGGGAACCAGGATCCCACATGCCTGTGCGGTGCAGTAAATAAATAAATAAACAAACGAACAAACAGGCCTGGGGGGAAAAAAAGACTACACACAGATGGAAGAAAATAGTTGCAAGTCATTCGATAGCCAGTAGATAGAGAGAAATCTTACAACTCAACAACAAACAACCCAATTAAAAAATGGGCAAGGACTTAATTAGACATTTCTCCAAAGACAGCATACAGATGGTCAATAAGCACATGAAAAGACAATCAACATCACTAATTAGGAAAACGAAAATCAAAATTGCGATAGGATACTACTTCAGGGTCACTAGTATAGCTATTATGAAAGAAAAATGAAAACAGTAGTGTTGGCAAGAATGTAGAGAAACTGGAACCCTTGTGCATTGCTGGGAACCACTATGGAAAACGGTATGGTATGCCTCAAGAATTACCATATGACCCAGCAATCTGCTTCTTGGTATATACCCAAAGGCACTGAAAGCAGGGTCTTGAAGAGAGATTTGTACACCCATGTTCATAGCAGCATTATTCCCAATGGCTAAAATGTGGAGGTAACCCAAATGTCCATTGAAAGATGAATAGATAAACAAAAAGTGGTATATAAATACAACAGAACTTTATTCAGCCTTAAAAAAGAAGGAAATTCTGACACTTGCTACAACATGGATGAACCTTGAGGATACTGTGCTGAGTTAAATAAGCCCGTCACATAAAGACAAATGCTGTATGATCCCACTCCCATGCAGTTCCTAGAGGAGCCAAACCCACAGAGACAGAAAGCAGATGGTGGGTGCCAGGGGCTGGGGGAGGGGTGGTGATGGGGGAGTTGTTTAATGGGTGCAGTTTCAGTTTGGGAAGATGAAAAAGTTCTGGAGATGGACGGGGTTGATGGTTGCACAATGATGTGAATGTGCTCATTAATGCCACTGAACTGAACACTTAAAAAATGGCTAAGATGGTAAATTTTATATTATGCATATTTCACCATAATTTTTAAAAATGGGGGGGAAAAAGAAAATGGATTTATTTTATAGGTGACAAATAAAATAATAGCATAAAATTCACAATCACAGCATAAAATTTCCTCCCCTCCACACCCTAAGTAAGAAAAAAAGAGGACTAAAGGAATTTTTTTTGGCCACGCCACGTGGCTTGAAGCATCTTAGTTCCCTGACCAGGGATCAAACCCGGGCCCACGGCAGTAAAAGCGCCGAATCCTAACCACTGGACCTCCGGGGAATTCCCAGGAATTTTTAAAGGTATAAACATAAAAGTTTATAAAACATAAAACTGATTAAAACAAAAATATAAACCTTCCTAAATAACAAAAAATATACAAAAGCTAAATAATAATATTAAACAGAATACAAAGCATAGCATAAAACCAAGATGAGATCAATTCAATGAAAAAGCTAACGTCCTTAACAGACTACACCTATAATAGATGTTTACTAATACATATGCTTTACCATTTACCAAGGACTTTTATACATATCTCACTACCTGACCAGTGAGGTAGGTCAGAAAAGTACTGTTTCTCTCTTTACTCAAATTTACAGACTAAGGCTTAAAAAACATGAAAGATAAAGTAAAGCAAAGTCAGGATTAAAACCCATCATCTATTTTTCTTTCCACACCAGGCTTCCCCCATTGAGCATCAAAACTGTTTCAAAATACAAATTGAAGAAACGTATAATATTTTATTTCCTGCTTTAAAAGTGTTACTTAGCCACCCCACAAAAATCTTTAGAATGAATTAGTCTGAAACTTTTGATACTCTGGGTACAAAGCTTCTTCTAACAAAGAATATGTTTGAAGTTTAAGTCTCCTTAATGGCAGTGGCAACTAAGTTGCCAAAGAATGTGACACTATCTCAGATACTAGATGCAAGATTAGACACACTTCAGGGGACTTCCCTGGTGGCGCAGTGGATAAGACTCCGCACTCCCAATGCAGGGGGCCAAGGCTGGACCCCTGGTCAGGGAACTAGATCCCACATGCATGCCACAACTAAGGAGTCCACGTGCCACAACTAAGGAGCCCTGGAGCTGCAACTAAGGAGCCCACCTGCTGTAACTAAGACCTGGTGCAACCAAAATTTAAGAAAATAATAACAGACACACTTCAGAGTGAGGGAAGGGCTACCCAGACCCAGGCTGTTTGACCTCTAAGTAAGTTCAGGTATGGCCAGTTCCCTACAATACTAGTTTTGAAAACACGTATTTGCTCCCACACGATTGATAATTTGACATTTTGAGCATACTAAATTTCAAGTTTGCTTCTGTGGGATTTGTCCACCAGAAATACTAGATGAACACAGAAAACTGCACCCAGCTGAAACGAGCTGCATAGGCACGCACAACACAGACACACACCTCAAACATCAAAACTCCCTCAGTTCACCTTGTGGGTTATGAGGTGTTACAACTTTCTCTCAGATTTAAGATAACTTTCCTTCCATCATTTCATAATAATTCACCAGCTGCAATCCTTCTGACACCTACCTCTACAAGCAAACTTCAGGTCTTTTCCAAGGTAAAAGGCAGTATTTACATTATAGTATTTCCATATTGGTTAGCCATTTTACATATGGAAAACTGTGCTATCATTTCTGTTAGGTTCTTACCTTGGTTCCTAATTTGGCATCAATGAAGTTTTTAAGTGTTGTACCGACTCCATTCTCCCCACAAGCCCTGTGGGTTTTATTACCTGATTTTGCATAGTGCACTGACTTTTACAAACCCGTATGTTCTGATATAGCACAACTGACTGCATATAAAGCAATTAGAAATATGCTTTAGACAATGTAATCATAAGTATTGCCTATACTTATTACAATTTCCTCAAAGGAGTAATGCAAGGTTTATATCAGCTAATGTGGAAAAAAAGCCTGACATAGAATCTGGCTCAAAACAGACGATCAATAAACGTCAATTTACTTCATTTCCCTCTTCTTAAAGATTCTGACTCAGTTCCCAAGCACTGATAACCAAAGGTGATCTTGTAATCTTCAATGAGATCTCTCTGAAAAAAAGGGTACCATATATTAAGTGAAAGCCATTAACATAAGGGGAAACATTTTTTTTCTTAAATCAGAACCACCACCATGTGTGGAAGTACACAACCAGCCTGGAGGGCTTTTTTTTCCCCCCTAGGTCTCTATTCTTTTTTTTTAAACACATGGGCATACTTTTTTTTTTTTTTGGCTGCGCTCATGCTTTCTCTAGTTGTGGTGCGTGGGCTTCTCATTGTGGTGGCTTCTCTTGTTGCGGAGCACGGGCTCTAGGAGCGTGGGCTTCAGTAGTTGTGGCACGCGGGCTCAGTAGTTGTGGCTCGCGGGCTGTAGAGCGCAGGCTCAGTAGTTGTGGCTCACGGGCTTAGCTGCTCCGCAGCATGTGGGATCTTCCCAGACCAGGGATCGAAACCGTGTTCCCTGCATGGGCAGGCGGACTCTTAACCACTGCGCCACCAGGGAAGTCCCTTAGGTCTATATTCTTAAAAGCAAACTTTCATCTCTCCTTTTATACACAATCAGATAAAACAACTCTTACAGATTACACAGAGAAATGCTTATATAATCTCCTCTATATAAAAAAAAAAAACAATCTTTAAGATTAAAATTATCACTGAGGGCTTCCCTGGTGGGGCAGTGGTTGAGAGTCCGCCTGCTGATGCAGGGGACACGGGTTCGTGCCCCGGTCCGGTAAGATCCCATATGCCGCGGAGTGGCTAGGCCAGTGAGCCATGGCCACTGAGCCTGCGCGTCCGGAGCCTGTGCTCCACAACGGGAGAGGCCACAACAGTGAGAGGCCTGCATACTGCAAAAAAAAAAAAAAAAAAAAATTTATATATATATATGTATATATATATATATATATATATATATATCTCACTGGCTTCAAATAAGATTATAATTTCCCCAGTAGGTTTTAGTAGAAATTTCAAATGATCTCAACTGAAAATGTGTTCCTATTATACTTACCAAAGAAAATCTCAGTGGAATAGAGCATATCAGGTAACAAAAACATTAACCTCTCCATCATTTATTTCTATATCGCGATTTATATTTCACTTTTAAATAGACAAAAAGATTGCTTTTATTAAATTAAAATTTTATGGAATTATTTTAGTTCCAAATTAAGTAGTAAAAATACAATTCATATCTTACCTAAAGGGGAAAAACCACATGCAACAAGTTAAACTAGTTTTTTTTTAAGTTACAACTTCAATACAAGTTTGTACAGCGTGCATCATAAAACAGCTTAAATGTAAATGTACAGCCGACATTCCAGGGAAATTCCCAGAAGTCAAGAATACAGACACAGGACTTCCCTGGTGACGCAGTGGTTAAGAATCCACCTGCCCATGCAGGGGACACGGGTTCGAGCCCTGGTCCGGGAAGATCCCACATGCCATGGAGCAACCAAGCCCGTGGTCCACAACTACCAAGCCTGCGCTCTAGAGGCTGCAAGCCACAACTACTGAGCCCGCGTGCCACTACTATTAAAGCCTGTGTGCACCTAGAGCCCGTGCTCCGCAACAAGAGAAGCCCACGCACCGCAATGAAGAGTAGCCCCTGCTCGTCGCAGCTAGAGAAAGCCCCCGCGCAGCAATGAAGACCCAACGCAGCCAAAAATAAATAAATAAAATTAATTAATTAAGGAAAAAAAAATACAGTCACAGCAAAAATTGCCTCCCCTCCACATCCTAATATATATACTAACAACCATCACTCTTTTAAATCTTTTCACTTGTTCTTCTTACCATCAGCACTGGCAACTGACATTATTTCTAAAACCGTTTTTCACTAAGAATCTTAAGTTTTTCTCTCTTCAATAGGGCTACTGCCTACAAATAGAGACCAAAGTTGTATTTAGATGTGGATGCTGAGGGTTGGCTACAGTCACTGATTAGTTAAGTGGCTTGCTCTGCAACACCAGCTTCCCAGCACACCTTTCCCAAATTCCAAGAATTCAATTTGATTTTTAAATTTTCTAAAAAACACTCACAAAGCAACTCTAAATTACAAATGTTCTCCCTTCTAACATGTTATATTCCTGTCTCATAATATCATATACACTGGTCCTCACCCCTGACTTTGTGTCAGAATCAGTTTTAGAGCTGTATGAAACTACAGATGACTGAGCTTTACTACCTGATACAACAGGCTCCTCATGACAAACAGCCTCATTTAATCCAGATACCATTTCTCCTCCAATGCTAACACAACCAAAAAAGAAACAATAAAAATTTCCTCTTATGCTTCTGTGATGGGAAAAAGACCATGTAAACAAACCTAATACCATGATTCATGAAACTTCCAAGGTCTCACCGGGTAATACAGGTTCTGCCTGATACCCTACAATTACCTCATATAACAATGCATTCTACAATGCCAAGGCCCAGCTTAACTAACTCCCTTCTCCAAAAGTCTTTATGCAAGCACAAAATCCAAAGATTACAATTTCTCTCTCCTGCCCTATAGTCACTGTCTTAACACTGATTTTATGCAAAAATATTTCTTGAATACGTATCATGGTACGTTATTCTAACTAATGGGGGTATAGCAATTAACAGAACAAAATCCCTATCCTCATAAAACCTACGTTTTAATTATGGTAGACATGTGATAAGTTACTTGTATACGTATGCCAGATGATGATCAGTGATGAGAAAAATAAAGCAAGGAAGGAAATAAGAAGGTTGAGCTGAAGAGGACTTCTGGTCAAGGAAGACCTCAATATAACATTTAGAGGACATCTGAGCAGAATTCTAAAAGAAATAAGAGAAGAAATGAACTATGCAGTTATCTGGGGGAGAAAATTCTGAACAAACAGTCCTTTGCATATGATCCCTTCTATAACCTAGCTTTTTATGTCCAAAAGCACTTTTTTGAACAAAGAAAATATATTTGAATCAATGCTCTCTAAGAAATGCATTATCAGAAGCAGAAATACTAAAGGAAATTAGAATGTACACTAAACAAAGAGATCCCTTCTGTTAAAGCTGGTTGGCCAGTAGCTCTCCTGCCCACCAATCATACAGGGCACCATGTCTGCCTCTGTGGAAACTGCTTTTAACCAGTCTTCAAAGTAATACTTGGGATGGCAACTCTATACCATCAAATAACTTAGTTTGTGTAATCCCCAATAATGGCCAAGACTGCAAGGCTTTGAAATACTCGCATAAGCAAACGTTAAATTCAGTTCCCTATTAGCTTTTGTCTGCTTCTCTGCACATATCATGTTGTCTATTACAAGTGAAAACTAAACTGTAGTCGTTCATTTTTTTTACCAGAATATTCTATTCTAGAAATAATCTGCACAAACAAGTATTTTAATCTACTTTTAACCTAAAAGAATCATGTCTTGAACATTTCAGGTTTCTAACACAATAAAGCATTTAAAAATACATATCCTTTGTCAATTTATATAAAAACATATACTTCTGTGTTCGTTCATACTATATCCATTCCAGAAAGGATTTAGGATAGAAATCTAAAAGAAAACAAACAAATCAGTGAATTTGCCACATCATCAGATTTTTATTCTCATAAGATTCTTTACAGACTTTTAAAAAAAGTATTTTGTGAGTTTCATAAGAATGTAGTGTATTTACATTATATCAAAATTGCATTTTGTTTTCTAATTCACTTCTTTTTTTATTAAGATTTTTTTTGATGTGGACCTTTTTTTTTTTAAAGTCTTTGAATGTGCTACAACACTGCCTCTGCTTTATGCCTTTGCTTCCTGGCCGCGAGGCCTGTGGGATCCTAGCACCCCTGACCAGGGATCGAACCCACACCCCCTGCACTGGAAGGCGAAGTCTCAACCACTGGACTGCCAGGGAAGTCCCTCTAATTCACTTTTAAACAAATTTATTCTAGTTCAAACATTTGATTACCTACTGTATACAGAAGAAAGGGGACTTCAGAGCAGGTAAAACTTTGTTTCCATTTTTTATTTTTTCTTTGTTATATTCTAAACACATGCAGTATGGGTAAAAGTATATTAAGACCAATTTCAAGGTCACATTCCTTACTCGGCTGCAAAACTATTATTGTCACATAGAAACTAAAGTCAGCTGACCTTCCTATGCACATATGGAAATCTACTTGTTAACAATTCCTAATTTTAATTTCATCTGCAACTAAGTCCAACCTAAGTATCATTAACTGTAGAAACAGCACTTTTTCCAAAAGCAATAAATAACATGAAATAATTTACCTACAATATTTGTAGGTACCTACAATATGCGTAGCCACCTAACAATTACTACAACTCCTTTTACCTAACAAAGAACTATGCAGGTGTGGTATAAGTGCCGTGAAAAAAAAAAAGTTTCAGGACTTCCCTGGTGGTGCAGTGGTTAAGAACCCGTCTGCCAATGCAGGGGACACGGGTTCGAGCCCTGGTCCGGGAAGATCCCACATGCCGCGGAGCAAGCCCATGCGCAACTACTGAGCCTGCGCTCTAGAGCCCGTGAGCCACAACTACCGAGCCCTCGTGCCACAACTACTGAAGCCCGCACGCCTAGAGCCCGTGCTCCGCAACAAGAGAAGCCACCGCAATCATCGAAGAGCAGCCCCCGCTCGCTGCAACTAGAGAAAGCCCGCGTGCAGCAACGAAGACCCAACACAGCCGAAAAAAAGTTGCATTCCTGACCCTTACACTAGCTGTTAGCCTTAATTTCAGGGTGTTCCTTAATCTTGAGACATCTTGAGACTAAATTAAATTAATTAAAATTAAGAATTCAATTTCTCAATCACACTAGCCATATTTCAAGTGTACAAGAGCCACATGTGGCTAATGGCTATCATAATGGAGAGAACAACTACTCCTTTAAAAGTTGTAAAAGTAAATAAATTGCTGTGGTAAAAAGGTGCTATAGTCCTACCTACACTCCAATTAGTCTTGAAACCAAAAAAAATGGCAATAAGGACTTCAAAGTAACTAAGAGTTAACACCGTATTGGATGCAACTTTCCTATATGTTTCCACACGAACTGACTAAATCTGTAGGCATACGGATATTTTTGTAAAATCAAAGTTAGTTCAGCATGGGTTACTTTCCTTTCTCTAGAAAACCCGGATCCTCAGAGCTGTTATACTTTTCAAACAAATGAAATACATTTAAATTACAAGTGGAAAGAACTAACACTTTCGTACACACACTCCAAATTTGAAGTCTTAAGTCTGGGAAATGCAGTTAATCCTTTCATAAAGAAGTGTCTGCACGAAAGCGGCAAGCCACACACTAGATGCCAAACAAAAAACGTGCTACAAAGTATTAATTATAGCACCAAAGCTACAAGGCAGATGTTACAGTGTAAACAGCCCCTCCAAACATCATCGCATTTACGGTTATTTAAAAAAAAAAATGCAAACGGCAAACGTGAAATGCAGGGAATTATCGAGCCTGAGCTAGCGTCAAAAAGATCCATTTCACAAGTCCTTATATTCTCTTTTCTCTGCTAATCACTTCTTGCGTCAGTGTTAATACACTTCGGTCTACAAGAAAATCTGTGTCCAGAACTTCTCCGCTGAAAGCTCTTAACTTTCCACTTCCTACTGGACCGCCCCCTCGCAATGGGCCCCACCTCCCAAGGAGGGTGATGTTTCCCGCTCGGAAGCTAAGAAATAAATGTCTCTCCCCTACTCCTGAAAGGAGGTAAAGAGGCCGAGAAGCTGCAGATCTCAGCATTCCTACTGACTCCATCGAGGCTGTCGTTTAGAAGCCTTCCTCTCCTCTTCTGAACGCCTTTCTTCCTTCCCTCCTCCCAGGTCATTCAGTGACCCCGAGCCGGGCGGGGACAGGTGACTCCCAAGAGGAGAGGAAGAGGGAGGGACGGACGATGGAGGGAGAGCCGCGCTTGGGCAATGAATGAGCTGTGCCGCATCCGCACCACCTGTTCCTTCCAAGGGTGCCACCCCGGCCTGCCGGCAGGCTTCCCAAACCACCCGGGCCACCGCTCCTACCCGTGTCGCCCGCTTCCCCGCTGAAGGCCAGGCCTCTGCCCCCTTCGCTCAGGGCGAATGAAAACCGGCCGCTTCGAAGCCAGGAGAATGGGGCCTACTCCGGAACCACGGCCTCCGGAGAGTGGGGACGGGAGGAGGAAGCCCGTGGCCCCTGGCGCGCGGGCCCAAGTGAGAACCCCGAGGAGGGGACGAGGCATTGCATTCGGCCTGACTAGGAGCACGAAGGCGGGGTCCCGGGCGGCGGTGGCCGGGTGCCCCTGGACCGTGGTTAGGAGTGACAGGCCCGTGTACCGGCTAAATCCTCCTCACTGCTGGTCCGGAGCCTCCCACTTACCAAGATCCGCTTGAAGAGCGCGTTCTCCTTGGGCGGGAGGCTCACGGCCGGCATCGTTCCGGCTCCTCCCGCTGCTCCCGCCACCGCCGGGCTCGGTCAGTCTGTTTGTCCGACCGCCGCCGCCGCCGCCGCCGTCGTTCCCTGGCTGCTTCAGCCTTGATTGCCCCGATCCACCGCCGCCACCGGGCCTCGGGTGTCACCGCGTCGCCCAACCCAGATACCCCCTTCCCCTCGTAGTCTTTTTTCCCTTCTCACTTAACACTGCCGCCGCCTCCCCCCCCCCCACGGGTCTCCGTCGGCGGTTCACGTGGTAACTGAACAGACCGACAGAAGGCAGCCAAAATGGCGGACGTGGAGAGCTTTCCCACCCGGGTCACACCTCCTAACACGCAGGCGCGATGACCTCCTTTCCCCACCTCCTCAGTCCTGGAGCTTGCTGGGAAACCTGGAGGCCCGCCCAGGTCCGCGCAGGCCGCGAGGGTCGCGGCAGGCCCCGCCTATCCTTTCGGTTTCTTGTCTCCGAGGCGCCGGGGAAGCGAGGGGAGAGTGGCTAACTGCGGTTCCGACCCCCTCCGCATCAAAAGTAGCGATTCCACTACTTTTTGCTAGATTGGCTTTTCATTCATTGGGTAGACTCTTCCAGTCTGTATAATCATAGTTTGAGCCTAAAGTGCTAAAATCCCGGTGTCCAAAAAGCGGTGTGTTTGATCGTGGCCCAAGTGCCTAATTAAGCAGCAGAGGCGGAGGGGAAACGAAAGTTTCACCACAGTGGGGACTTGTAAATAGATCCAGAGAGGATGGGGCTTACCGGAGTCTGAAAAGCGTGAAAGAGTTAACCAAGTAAATGGGCCTGGCTGGGGCATCAGTGATTTACTTTATTACTTTAAGAGGACCCTGGAAAGGTAGTCAGCCAGATCCGAAGTACCATGTTTGCACTGCCAAAGAAACATCTGAAGGTTAAAGTGTGTGTTTTTATTTCATCGCCGAGTTCATGCAATGCAGTGTTGAGGACTGTATGAATCACCTTGGGTTGTGAAGAATTCAAGGTCACTGACTCCCCTGGAACTGGCTTCAAGCTAGTGCTTAATACTGTGACTCCCCGTCATTAGAAATCCTTAAATCTTAGGAAGCCGAAGAGTATCTGGCAAGGATACTAGAGAACTACTGCAGTAAGCAAGGTCAGACTGATACCTAATAGAGTCTCTTCAAGCCATTTCACTAAAACTCGACAGTAAAACTATTTTAAAAGTGGCATTCTGTGGATGACTACAAATTTTCACATCGTATGAGCCATTTTTATCCTTGATTGTTTTTGATTATCTCTCTCCAGATCCTGAATTCCATCAGTAGTAGCATTCTGTGCATCATGAATCATTATACAATATATGCAGTAGCTTTGATTTTTTAATCATAGTTACACAGACGTTTTACTGTTTTCGGCTTGCTCTTTAATCCTCCATGGAAGGTGTGAGTTGAGTAAGATGTTTCCCAGTGGAAAAATCTGCGGCTAATACTTGGGTTTTCTAGCTGCTATCTTGCACGCCCTCTCTTTTGCCTGGGGCATAAGTAAGATTTTAGAAGTCAGATCCTGGAATTTCTTCAAACTCTGTGATGTCTCTTTAAAAGTTTCATTAAGAAAATTGTATGTACAAGAAACCATTTTTGAGTTTCGAAATACGGCAAGTTTTTTAACTTTAGCTTTTAAAAAAAAAAAACTAAACAAATTTTGAATTCATAAAACGGCTGTTATTTACTAGTAACCTTCAAACTTCACCGCCCCCAACAGGTCTTTCAACTATCTGAACTATTAAAAAGTAGAAAAATTGTCTAACTTAAGGTGATAATTTTAGCTTAGCTACTAACTTGGGTTTCCATATCTCTAGCTTCATATCCAAAAGTCCTTCTGGCAATATTATTTGCTATGTTTTTTCTAAATTTCTCCTGTAAATAATATTCTATTTTCACTTTGGGGGAAGAAAATTTCTGGTTTTTGAAACAAATTGTAGTTTCTACCAGAAGCTGAGTAACTGAATAGATGAGCTAGCAAGATAGTTTGGCAAATATGTTCCTTTTGGCTAATGACAAATAAATAAGTCTTTAAGACTCAGTGAATACTAGTCTGATTCAACATTTATGTGAGTTATAAACATCCTAGTTAAAATGCATTTACAGATAGTTGGACCGCACAGTCAGTAATTTGATAGCCTGAACTCAATAAAATGTCTACTCTGATAGACACCACTATTTGACAAATAGCGATCCCATTTAAGGGCTTATGCTTTGAATGACAGCTATGCAGGGAGTTAACATATCCAAGGCTAGGTGTGATGATGGTGATGGTGGTGGTGGTAGTTATTTCATTCATCTTACACCATGTGTTTGCATATCACTTTTGTGATAAATTCACCATAAATAAAGAAATAACTTTGCAAACTTTAATTCTACAAAAGGGGTACATAGAGTGAAATTCCTCCATCTTCATAGATGTAAGAGGTTCTCTATTGACACTTCTACATCTTTACATTTTCTAGAAACAAACATGAAAGAAATCTATGTATTTGCCACCCAGATTTACAAAATGTTAACGTTTTGTGATTGCTTTTTTTTTTTAATAAAAACTTTCAGATACAGCTATCCCTCTCCAGATTTGAATTTGATGTATAGTATTCTCATGCTTCATAAATCAGTAAACATGTAGGAAGCACTTTTACCTTTTATACTGTTTTCAACTCTGGCTTTACTTTAACCCATCCCCGGGAGATGTGAGTTGAGTAAGATGTTTCCCAGTGGAAAAATCTGGGACTAAAAATTTGATTTTCCAGCAACATGGATGGACATGGAGATTATCATACTAAGTGAAATAAGTCAGACAGAGAAAGACAAATATCATATGATATGCCTTATATGCGGAATATTAAAAAAATATACAAATGAACTTACTTACAAAACAGAAACAGACTCACAGATTTAGAGAACGAACTTAACTACGGTTACCAGGGAGGAAGGGTGGGGGGCAGGGATAGACTGGAAATTTGGGATTGACATGTACACACCGCTATATTTAAAATAGATAACCAGGGCTTCCCTGGTGGCACAGTGGTTAAGAATCTGCCTGCCTATGCAGGGAACACGGGTTTGAGCCCTGGTCGGGGAAGATCCCACATGCCGCGGAGCAACTAAGCCCGTGAGCCACAACTACTGAAGCCTGCATGCCTGGAGTCCGTGCTCTGCAACAAGAGAAGCCACCGCAATGAGAAGCCCGCGCACCACAATGAAGAGTAGACCCCCGCTCGCCGCAGCTAGAGAAAGCCCGCGCGCAGCAAGGAAGATCCAGCGCAGCCAAAAATAAATAAATAAAATAAGTAAATTTATTTAAAAAAATAAATAAATAAAATAAAATAGATAACCAACAAGGACCTACTGTATAGCACAGGGAACTCATCTAAAAATTCTGTAACAACCTAAATGGGAAAAGAATTTGAAAAAGAATAGATACATGTATATGTAAAAATAAAATAAAAATTTGATTTTCTAGCTGCTAACTAGAAAGGGGGAACCCTCTGCCTGGGTCATTAATAAAGTGTTAGCATTCAGTTTCTGGGGATGCTTAAATGAATGTCACGTAGCAACTTCTACCAAAATATCACAGCTATTAGCTCCTGGCTGCAATTGCTTCATCAGGATTCTTTTCAAGATGGAGTTTCACCTACAGCTGCCTACTCCAAGTGTAGGGTTCCATCAGCTCTAACATGCTGAGAGAAATGTGCTTATACTTCATCACTTTCCCAAAATATACACTGGTAAAAGGATACAGGGGGCAAAAGAACAAAACAGCCTTTTCCAATAGCAGTAGTGAAATTTAGTAATTTGCCTAATGGTTTTGTATGCTCTGACTAAATGTGGCTTCTGTTCCACTTGTTGGATTCTAGCAAAAGCTGTGTCAGGATAAACTTCCAAGGGATGGGGTAGAAAGGATATACTACTGACAGGTTGCTGAGTGGACAAGAAGCCAAGAAATTGAGAACCAACAACTGACTCAGCATGTTAGTTGCGTGGTTTGTTTTCTTGAGCATGAGTCCAGGAGGCTCAAACTAGGTTACAAACTATAAAGTGACTCACAGTTTAGCAATCTATGTAGCCATCAGTTGCATGTAAAAATGAGCCAGAAAACATAGAACGATTATTTTACTGTTTTGGTAAACAATTTTTTTCAATAACATTGCTAAGGAAAGTATAGAAAGAAAAAGAGATTTGCTAACATTTATTTTGCCCTTAAAATGAACCCAAATGACATTAGGCTTAAAAGATTAAACCTAATTAAAATATGTAAAAATATACATATTTTTACATGGCCTTTAGACCTCAGTTTGAATCGAGAATTAAATGCACAAAAAATCTGGTTCAATTGTGAAAAATAAAACCTATTGGTCAGTACAATAGGTATCAAAGAGATAGGCAAAAGCAAGTTGTTTAAAACCACCAGACACGCTCTAAGCTTCCCAACGACCCTATAGCGTAGGTGTTTTGTTCCAGATATAAAACTGAGGCATGGAGAGGTTAAGTAATTTGCCTAAAAATCATATAGCTAAAAAGAGGTGAGCACGAATGGCGCTTTGAACTTGGCACTTTGAGCCTGCTCTTCAGCTTATGGCCTCAGGGGACTGTTTAAACCTGTTGGGTGGTCTAAGTCCGAGTCCCAACTTCCCCAGCTGTGTGGTCTTGAACTGGTCGGGGCACTTCTGAAATACTAGGATTCTCTTTTCCTCACAGGGTTGTGAGGCTTTACTGTGCTAGTGCGTATAAACAGACTTTGGGAACTGTTAAGAGGTCGTTTCAAATATGGGGTATATATAATATGTCACCTTGGAGGAAGAGCTTGTCTTTTGAGCTTCATCTATAAATTGAGAATGATAATCACGGCGTGTCCTGCGGCCGTTGTGAAAGTGAAATGATAGTGCATGTAAATCAAATGATGCATTAAGGCACAGTGCCTGAAACACCGAATTCGATCAAAATGCTACTATTCAACCCCCTTCACTTGCAGTTTCCCGGCTTACGCAGGAAGATTTTGGTAACTCTCTTTGTAAGTGTCCCTGGGGTGGGGGTCTGAAATAAACTCTTCGAGGACAGAGACGCGGCTAAACTACCTTTTATTTTCCCCCTTGTAATCACCTCCTTCGTAATCCCACTGTGCAGATTGAGGGCTGAGACCAGAAGAGCTAGAGTACCAGGCGGTAACTCCAATTCTTGGGGTTAGCGCCCGCACGCGGCGCGGCCGCAGAGCCCGCGGTTCCGCGCCTCCGCCCGCCAGGGGGCGCTTGGCCGGACGCCGACCCCCGAGAGCGGCGGGGCTGGAGGAGGCGGAGCCCAACCCGGCAAGATGGCGCTGTCCGCCTTTTTGCGCCCTTTCTCCAAGCTGCTGGCACCGGCCAGGCTCCCGAGCGGCTGTAAGTGTCCCTCCTCGAGCAGGCCGCCCCAACCTTCCAGGTTGCGGCTCCCAGGGCGAACCCAGCCCCGCAGGGGCAGGAGGCGGCTGCGCCCCGGGCTTGTCCGGCAGTGACCTTCGCCGGCCCGCCTCCCGGAGCCCACGCCTGCCTCCACCCTCGGCTCCCTGTCAGCCGCCGCCCACCCTCCTCCCGGTGCCGTCCGACCCCTCGGGGTCTCGGCGAATGGAGAGTCCCTCCTCCTGCAGACGCGGGAGAAGGAGACCCTCCCGGGGGCGCTTCTATCCGCCCACCCCCGAGACGTCGGAGGGTCGCCAAAGCCCGTGTACGAGGCTTTGAAGGCGCTACCCGGTCTGGCCCTGCTGGTGGCCCAGGGCGAGTTACTAGGCCTCTCTGAACCTCTCTTTCTGTGGCTGCTTAAATGAGGAAGTAGAAGGGGGAATTAAAAGGGACAATACGCATGTAAATGTCAGGTTTATCCCTACAGGGTGATAAGTTATAGATTTAGAGACCCTTTCTGTCCCATTTCAGCTTCAGCGCGGTCAAAGTTCTACATTCGGGAACCGCCACAAGGCAGACCTGACTGGCTGAAGGTTGGACTGACCTTGGGCACCTCCGTTTTCTTGTGGATCTATGTAAGTATATACTCCCTTAAATCGTGCTACTCCAGCACGCTGGAGAGGACAAGTACCGGTGTGAGGTTGAGTGTTGCGCAGCAAATCTCCCATACCATAGGTTATTTATGTAACTGCTAATAATCTATTTCTCCAAGGACTAAAAAATATTAAGGTTTCAGAGGCATCGAGAAAGTATAATGAGGCTGAAATTTCTGTCATTGTTCCTTCGCCTGGTTTTGTCGTGAATGGCAGTTTTACTACATATTATCCTTTAGTTTATTTCTTAATAAAGATGGAGGCAGGTTGGGGTTTTATGAAGGCACTTTTTTCAGATGCCATAGGGACAGATCGTAAAGGAACAAGCTATACAAATTAAATCCCATTGGACTTACAAGATATAAGATTTTAACAACGTTTGTGTAAATACATTGTTGGAAATTGTACCTAGTGTGTAGCAGCCTTTTTCTTTCTTTCTTTCTTTTTTGTCTTTGTTTACAGTATGCCAAATGCTTTACCTGTAAAAACTTGTTTCATTTTTTCAACAACACTATGTGGTAGTACTATTATTATTGACCTTTTACGGATGTAGGAAACACTTGGAGAAATTAATTTGCCAAACCAAGTTCTCCCTGACTTCAGAGCTATACTGTAGACCACTGTGAAATACTGTCTCTCCATAGATAAAATTTTTAAAAGTATCTGTGCTACATTAGTATTTAAATTTTTTGTTTTGGAATTTCCTCCACTGCCGCCTACTTCCAGCTCTTAGATCTCTTATTTGGGATTTTTTTCATTAAAGTAGTTCAGCTCTTTGACATGGAAAGGAGGAAGAGAAGTTGAAAGTTACTTACAACTTAGTAACTAATCCTTTCAAAATAATGTTTGTTATAATGTAACTTTATACGTTCTTAAATTTTTCCTAAAAAGAAACTTGTTGCTGAGAGCTCTGATTGATATTGGATCTTTGCAACACATGTCACCCTATATCAGCCATGGTTCTAGTTGCATATTCTGTCAGACAGTGGTTCTGAGAAAGTGGCTGTCCTCCGTGACATCTAATTAATACATATATAGTTGGGGGATGTGGGTTGGTCGTTCACTCACAGTTTCATACTTCTGAGGTTAGAAGTATAGTACACATCCACCAACCCCATCTAATAACCAGGTTCTGCTCTGTCCTGTTGCTTTAGCCCCTCTGTGGTAAGGCTCTCCATTCCATTAATTACCCACTGAGTGAAGTAATTTATTTGCAGAAGTTGGATTTAAACTTTTAAGGGTTGCCTTCTCAAATTTATAGTATGTCAGATTGTGGTGAACAAGTACATATCATTCATAGCTTTTGGACTTTTGTATCCCTTAGCCTTTTATTTCTGACTAGAATAGTTGTAATTCTTTTAATCTATCCTTATTTCTCTTGCAAAATATAAATATCATTAGTTGATCTTCTCCTTCTCCTCTTTAAGTTGACAGGAAGATTGCATTTCTAATTTTAACTCTTACCTGCTTCTAGCTCATAAAACAACATAATGAAGATGTTTTAGAGTATGAAAGAAGAAATGGGTTGGAATAAACTTTTGAAATACCGATACAGTAAGTATGTGATTTTCTAGGATTGAATAGACTATGCAAGTTTGACCTCTTTTTAAATAATGTGTTTTGACTTTTTTCATTAGGTTTATACTTTTTAGCACCTATATTCCTGTCTGTGACAAATTTATGAATTTTTAATACCTTGGCTCAAGGATCTCTTAGTATAATCATTTTTAATCATTACACTTTGACTGTGTTCAAAGGAAGTTGTGCTTAAGAATGAAACCAAAATCATATTTCCTTAAATCTAATAGTGCTGTACACAGTGCCTTCATAGCACTTAGGACAAGTTATCATTGTTTGTGTATGTATTTCTTAATACCTGTTTGTCATATACCACACTTGAGTGTAAAATTCCATGAGCACAGGGCATTCAATTGTTAAACTTCTTACTGCATGACGATTTTATTATGATTGTCATTACAACTAACACCCAATTGGACAATTCCTGATAAAACCTAGCTGTGAATAAGATAGAATACACTGCATGGTCTGTTATTTAAAAGAGTGAGTTTATTTTATATGTATATATGTGCCATATTTCTGAAAATATTTTTAAAGAAATCCTATATTAATCCTTTTGTAAAATGAAAAATCGTCCTTATAAATCTCAGCTTTCTTGGATTAGGTTGATTAAAGTAGATAACTTATATGTGCTGAAGAATCAAATAGAAATCACAAGTGTACATTTTGTTCTATTATTATCACCTTGCCCATTTCACTACTTCAGTCAATCAAGAGATAAAAATGAAATAGGTTTTTAAATCAAAACCAGATGCTTTTGCTACTCCTGTAGTTAAGATTTAAAAAAAAATTTTTTTTTGCTAAAATTTAGATAAAATGAGGAGTTGATATTCTTTGTGGATTTGTTTTTTTAGACTTCCCCTGACACTTTAAGGTGCATTGTTCAGAATGGTCTAATTTTAATATTACTTCTGCTGGTTAATGCTACAGTTTTCTTTTTTTTCCATTATAGGTATATAGTGTTTATAGCAGTTCCTCTGGATTCACCAATCTGTTGAGCTGTAAACTGAGAGAAAGAGTTACATGTGAACATATGTCAAGTCAGCATTTGTGTTTCACATAATTAAATTAAAAAATACTTCTGTATTCTTCAGATTATGTACATTGTGACAATGTATAAAATGTCAATTCTAACGTAAATTACTAGAAGTATTTTAATGTGGAAAGTGCCATCTGATAATTGGGTCATTGGTAAGAAAACTTTTTAAGGATATAGATTTTAAAAAAAATCACTGCTGAGGATTTAGTCCTTCTATCAACTTCTGATTTCTAATCAGAACACTTATTTAGTGATCAGGATGATAGAACTACTCCTACTCTATTATTTAAAATACAAAAGAACCCAAATACTATTTTCTTCTTACCAGAGTTTCTTCTGACTCCATTTCCTTGAGTTTGAATGAGTTTCATTTGGGTGACTGTTTTTCACACTGGTATGGCCACAGTTGGCTCTTTTTGCTCATATGACTTTCATCCAATGAATAACAGACTATTCAAAAAAAGGAGTTGGTGAGAGCTAATAGAGACAAATGAAAAAACACTTCATTTATCCCTCATTAAAACCCTTTCGTGTGAATCAGTTAACACCTATTTATATGCCACTTCCTTAACATATAATTTAAACAATGTATTAATACTATACATTTGAAAGTGTATTATTTGTATCTCCATTCTGATGTTAAATAGAAAGTTTCATTGCCTTATAAATGGCTTTGTTTGTGTTTTGGGCTCTGGCCAACACTTACTATGGGAGATTCATGGCCCAATACCTTTGGAAGTCACTCCTGAACATAAAGTCAGAGTTACATTATCTCAGAGTAAGTATTTAATCCAAATTCAGTGAAAGACCAGATAAAACAGTAACTATTAACTTTTGTCAATTCGGAGTCCTAGGTGGTAGAACTGGAAAGGACCTTAGGGGGTCATATAGACCAATTCCATAATTTTACAAATGCAAAAACCAGAGGTAAAGAGTCATCTGCCCAATATCACTGGAAAGTAGAGTGATGGACCCTTAAAGATGACCATGTCCTACTCCCCAGAATTTGTATCTATGTTAGGTTAGGTTAGGCAAAGGGGAATTAAGGTTGCAAATGGAATTAAGTGTCCTGATCAGCTGACATTGAGATGGAGAGATTATCCTGGATTATCTGGTCGGGCCTCATGTAATCACAAGGGTCCTTAGAAGTGGAAGAGGGAGGCACCAGGATGTGTCAGAGTGGTGTGACATGAGGAAGGTTCAGCCGGCCATTGCTAGCTTTGAAGATGAAAGAGGGCCAAGAGCCAAGGGACAGAGAAGTCAAAGAGATTCTACCCTGGAGCCTCCGGAAAGGAACAGCCTTGCTGACACCTTAACTTCAGCCCAGTGAGACCCATGTCGGATTTCTCATCTACAAAAATGTAAGATAATAAATTTGTGTTGTTTTAAACCACTAAGTTTGTTATAGCAGCAGTAGGAAACTAATACTGTCACGTGGTAATGGACCAAGAAGTCAGGTATCAACTCCCAGTTCAAGGAACTTTACCCTAAAAGAGACACTTAAAATTCACATCCCTAAAGGGAACAGAAAACTCTAAGACACTTGAAATTCTGGAAACTGATAACCTTAGTTGGAAATAAAATACAGCTTTAACAAGCAAGATTTACTGTATGTCGGGCCTTGAAAATAAAGCTGCCCTGTGTGGACTTTCATCTTGATCGTGCCTCTGTAACTCCAGGGGGAGCCATTCGCGAAGACTAGGGCTGTCCAACAGAACTTTCTGCGGTGATGGACAGGTTCTGCCTGTGCTAGCCAGCATAGTGGCCACTACTCCCATGTGGCTACTGAGCATTTGGAATGCGATTAATGTGACTGCATTTTTTTTAGTTTTATTTCCTTTTCATTAAATAGCCACGTGGGGCTGGTGGCTGCTGTATTGGACAGTACAGATGCAGATTACTCTGAGTAACACCTCCTAGAGTTGTGCCACACAGGGGCACTGGTGAGAGGTGCTTTCTAAACTAAATATTGAAACCTAACTCAAATTATATTAAACTAAAAGAAGGTTATGAGGATACAGAGTGACTCACAGACTGCCGTAACAGGCATGCACCTGAGCCCAGGAATAATTGGGGCCTGGCATTCAAATGTTACCCAGACTTTTGCTCTTGGCTCTGCTTTCTGCCTATGTGCTTTATTTCCTTTGCACACAGACCATCTCTTCCCCAGCCCACATTGTAAAGAGAGGGCTACAGTCAGTAGTCTCTTAAACTGAGATGCTTTAGCTGGACTGAACAAGAATCGTTCTGATACACAACTCCTAAGAAGAACTTGGTCAAATGATGGTTCCTTTAGCAATAATGTAAAAGAATTTCCATAAAAAAGAAGATAACAGACAAATTCATATGTCAAATGTTGTCAAGTTTTTTATTAGATCAAAATCGGACCTTTTTTTTCAGATTCAGTGTCTGTGAGATAGTCATTAAGTTAGTTTCTTAAGTTGCCGTAGAAAAAAAAAAACAAGCTATAGGAGCTCAGTTTTAAGTATAAGAAGTTGTTATGGGTTAAATTTTGGTCCCCAAAAAGATATGTTGAAGTCCTAGCCCCCATTATCTCAGAATGTAACCTTATTTGGAAATAGGGTATTTGCAGATATAATTAGTTAAAATGAGTATACTGGAGTAGAGTGGGCCCTTAGTCCAATGTGACTGGTATGTTTCTAAGGAGAAAAGACACAGACACACAGGGAGAAGACAGGAATGATGGAGGCAGGGACTGGAGTGATGCATGTGGAAAGCAAGGATTACCGGTAAACGTCAGAAGCTGGAAGGGTTCTCGCCTGCATGTTTCACACCTTGACTTCAGACTTCTAACCTCCAGAACTGTGAGAGAATAAAGTTTGTTGTTTTAAGCCATCCAAGTCTGTAGTAATTTGTTATGGTAGCCTTAGGAAAATAATATGGAAGGGGTAGGGAATGTCATGTTTATTTTACTACAGAAGAGAAAGTGAATAGATGGGAAGAGTACTGAGGAACCTCCAAGAATAGTTTAAGAATTTACCATCTTGATTGCCCTTTCTCCTTCATTTTATCGAAATATTTTAGGCCATCAAAAGCGTGCATACCAAATGTAAAACAGATAGCTAGTGGGAAGCAGCCACGTAGCACAGGGAGATCAGCTCAGTGCTTTGTGACCACCTAGAGCGGTGGGATAGGGAGGGTGGGAGGGAGACGCAAGAGGGAGGGGATATGGGGATATATGTATACGTATAGCTGATTCACTTGGTTATACAGCAGAAACTAACACACCACTGTAAAGCAATTATACTCCAGTAAAGATGTTAAAAAGCGTGCTTATCAGCACTTCTTCAAATTGCTTTCCAATTTGTCTTCCTAGATACTCTTCTAAATTGTTTCACTTTATATCCGTATTGATCTGTTGAAAGTACAGGTTATAGATTAGGGATTTAATATTAAAAAAAAAAAGCTGTTTCTAGCTTTCTGTGGAGCCTAGGAAATCACTCAGTCTTTGAAAATTGCCTTTAATTATATGGAACTTAAGCCTTGAGTAAGTATGACTAATAGTGCCAGTGGTTAGGGAGCTTTGTGAGCTCCCTCTCTTACAATATGTTTTCAGAACTAATACTGTCTTTGTCAACAGTCAAAGTTAGGTGGAGATCATCTTAGATAAACCAAGTTAACTCTAACCCTAAGTTCTTGTTTTCCCAACAAGACCAAGAAAAATGTCAAGGATGTGCTCAAGGGCAGCATTATAAACAGTGTGACTAACAGCTGGGAAACTACTGTCTCAGCCTTAAGAGTCTTGTATAGCGAAGACCTACTGTTAAAATTCTCTCAGGGTTCTGGAGAAACAGCTTGCTACAGAGTGAATTTGACACCCCACAGGCATGTCCTTTCTTGGGAAGTGTTTCATCAAAATGTGGGAAGAGTTTGACATCAAAATGGAAAGCCACATATCCTACAGGAGCAGTAGAGTAGGTGGCAAATTCCCTTTGATCCAAGAGGCATGAGCTTTTAGCTAAGATGAAAAGGGATCTGGAGAAGTGGCACTATTTATCTCACAGTTCTTGCCTTTGCCAGCTGGGATGGCCACATCCAACCTAGAGGACATGATAAACTCCCCGCTGGACCTTACCATATGATGAGATGGTGGACTATAATGGATCCTATCGTGTGCGCGCTGAGAGGCATCAGAACATTGTAAGTGGGCCTGGAGCTTCGGCTTAGGCTGGAAGTCAGAGTCTAGCCCTGCCTTCTCCAACTAGCTGAGCGTGTTTTATACCTAATGTGCTTTACAGCTGACAGCAACACAATGAATAAAGGAGTTATCCACATTTTACTCATGTGGATACTCATTAAAATGCATTTACTGCCTTTTACTATTTCCTCTCCCTGGCAACGAAGTCAAAATTCAGCCCTAAGTAGACCAAAGAAGGAATGAGCTGTAGTGGTAAACAGATTTGTTTTCTCTTTTAATTTTAAGTTGAGCTGCACTAAATTGGAAATGGTTAGGAGCTCTCCCCGCAGATTTGATTTGATTTGTCAGTCTGTACTAGCTGCCAGCAGTTCATTCTAGGACGTGTACTTGATGCTGGGCAAAGGTAGCAAGTGTACGAACCTGCATTTTGTTACTTTCAGGACTACCTAACTTCTTGGTGGAGGGTCTGGGTCTAGCCCCTTCTTTGGGGCTTGGAAGTCTAAATCTGACCTCTCATTAACACAGATTACTATTTGCTCTTAAGGTTTAATCACTAGGAATAGCTAGTGACTGAGCATCAAAACACTAGTTCTGGGGCTTCCCTGGTGGCGCAGTGGTTGAGAGTCCGCCTGCCGATGCAGGGGACACGGGTTCGTGTCCCGGTCCAGGAGGATCCCACATGCCGCGGAGCGGCTGGGCCCGTGAGCCATGGCCGCTGAGCCTGCGCGTCCGGAGCCTGTGCTCAGCAACGGGAGAGGCCACAACAGCGAGAGGCCCGCATACCGAAAAAAAAAAACAAAACTAGTTCTGATCATTGGCTTGTACTCCTTAAATGAGACTATATTAAATATCATTAGAATTGGGTTCAGAACGAGAACCTCTGAGGAGTGTTTAGTTATTCACCTAGCAAATGAGCAAGTAGTTTGCCTGTAACATGCCAAGAGAACTTGGAACTAGAAGGACTATGTTCATGTCCTTTAAAAAAAAAAAAAAATCATAACCATCGGTCCTTGAAAATTCCTCCCCACCACCTGGTCGTTTGCTAAACCAAGTAATTGCCACCTTCCTCAGAGGGATGAAATAAAAAAGGAGAAAATTATGTGAAAGTGCTTTATAAACTGTCAAGTGCCAAACATACTTAAGGGGTTACAATAGTAGGAAATGGTGCCTTCCAAAGATTAATCACTTAGAAAATGTTGTAAGCACAAATTATTGGTTTCCATATTCAAACCATGACAGATTCTTGTCGCCACAATGAGGCAAGTGATTGAAATCTGGAGGGAGAAACTAATAATTCAGTGTTTTTAGTTGATTTGGAAATACTAGCTTCACATCCCATAGAGGAATATGCAGCATTTTTGGAGTTTATATTTAAAAGTCATTGTAATCGTGAATTGCCTAGAAATTCAGCCATTAAGCGGGAATTTTCTTAGGATTCTGAACATCACCCAGAGCACTAATGGGAGGCTGAGGCTACCCCCCTCCTCCATCTCCAGGGAACTTCCAGCTACCCTTTCCACTCCTAGGAAAGCTAGCGGAGTGCGTGAGAGAAAGTGGGTTCAGCTTGCACACGGCATGATAAATCTTGTCTGTGTCTTATTCCGGACGCGAGTCCCGAGACATCTCAGCCTGCTCTGAGGAGTCCCACTGACTGGAACAGTACAGGGCAGGCAGATGACGGCGACTTCTCGGTTCTCCATCCCTTTTCCGAGATGCCACCATCGGCTTCTCGGGCCCAGGCGAAGGCGACAGAGCCTGCAGATTGGGTTGAGGGAGGACGGTGCGCACGACCAACCCGGGCGCACATCCCCCACGGTGCCGCGGGGGCGGGGCGGGGCGGGCAGGGGTCAGCGCCCCTCCCCGGGGCGGGGCTCGCCAGGGCTCCCCGCGCCCCGCAGCACCGCGGGGCTACAGCGGCAGCGGCGTGCAGGGAGCCGGGCGCGATGTACCTCCGCAGGGCGGTCTCCAAGACCCTGGCGCTGCCTCTGCGGGCGTCCCCAGGCCCCGCGCCGCTCCGGAAGGACGGTGAGTCGCAGGCGCTGGCCCGGGGGGCCTCTTCCCGGCGTCCAAGCCTGAGGAGGACAGGTGCCTCGCGCACAGATCGCGCGGGCGCGCCGGTTCCCGCCAGCCCTTCGTGGGCCAAAGCCAACCCCGGCAGCAGAAGCCTGAGATTGGGGATAGGGATGGGGATGGTGGGGGTGCGGGGAAGAGGGGGGAGGGTGGCCGGGAAATCACCTCGAAGTTCTTGGAGACTTTGGAAGTAGGGTGCCTTTCCAGCGCGGCTTCTGGATCCGGACTGGATTTCCTGGGTTCGAGTCTTGATCTTGGGCAAGTGATTTCACATCAGTTTCCTCATCTGCAAAATGGGGACACTAATGAGTTTTAATGAGTTAATATGTAGGTAACAGCGCTTAGAAAAGTGGCTGGCGAGAGTCGGCAAAGCTTACCCCTTGTCTTAATACAGGGCCCAAAGCGCTCTCCAACTTCACGAGGAAGCAGAGGAATGGGTGGGAAGATGGACCCTGGTCTGCGGGCTCGGCAGGGTGCGCGGAAGGCAGTGCCGGCCGCGGAAAAGTTGGGTAAATGCTCCTGAGTAAATAGACTCAAGACCTGTCCAGGACTCGGCAGCCGCGAGCCTGAGCCGTGGCATCCCCGGTGAGGAAGGGGCTTCGAAACGCTTTCCTTAGGGGCTGCAGAGAGATCTGGAGCCCTCCAGCTGTTGGGCTGCGTCCCACCCTGTATCCATCACCTGTAGATTTTCTAAAGCACGGGAAAGGGAGCGAATTTCCTGAAGGGGAAGTGGCAGTGCGAGCTGGAAGCTTATTAAATAAAAATTGATACGCACGAAAGCGCCTAGCCTAGGGCCTGGGCCATCGTAGGTGCTGAAGTGTGAGCAGGAGAGCATTTTCCCTGCCAGCCGCCGGCGGCCCTGCGCCCAGGTTTGCGCTCGCGGACAGTTCTGCCCCAGCCGGCTCTTTACTAGTCGTCGCGCATCTTCCTTCTCTTTTCCGTCCCAGACTGGGGCGCTGGCTCTTAGACAACCTCGTGGAAAGTTCTTAGTTCTCCCTTCACTTTGCCCCACTTGCTAAGGCTTGCTTTGGAGTCGGGGAGAAAGAGAACGACTCCTGCGGAAAATTCCATGGCCAATTTGTTTCAACTTTGATTAGGCCTGCGGTGGTGATGGTGATGGTGGGAGGGAAGGAGGGTATGTGTAACTAGCTTTAGTTTTCTCTTAAAATGCTACTGAGAAGAAGTTGCCTCCAGTAACAGAAATAAGGAGTCTTCGTTTTCCTTGATCTCTATGCCGAGTAAGACAGAGAAGACTTTTCGCTGGTGAAATAGGGGGAAGCCATTCCTTTGAAAGTTCAGAAGATAACGGGGCTGTTGTGATTGGGGGTGGGGAGATGGAAAAGGCCCTGACCGTGGCCTTTCGAGCTCTCTGAACGCAACCCTCACCGTCCTCACGGACACGCATACACATCCTTTTTTGGTAGCTACACATATTTCAAATAATTTCCTCCCCAACTTGGGGCAAAAGAAAAGAAGTTTGAAAATTCTGAACAGGTAGTTAGCAATACTGGTTGTAGCAGTGCTGGTCTTTTCCTCATTTTCATCTAATTACTTTTCTGTAGTGTTGATTCATTTATGTATTTTCAGAACTGTAGTTGACTGGAAATTTGGCTTCGGTCATGGACATTAACCTTGTATTGGTACTTCCAATTTGGATGAAAAATGAAATTGTTTCAGTTTATTGAAGGATAAAATTTTAACCGTGCCTCATCAAATTTTGTTCTCTGGTTTTTGCTTTTAAAAATGTAAAATTTTAATGAATAAATAAATTAGGTTTACAGTAGATCACCGAAAAAACTCAGAAAGACAAACTAGAAGTCGCCTGTAATTCTACCACTTAGTGAATACCACTATTTATCTATATTTTAGTGTACGTGGTGTTCCAGACCTTTTTTCCCCCTTCCTGCATTTTTTTTTCTTATGTACATTGCTTCCACAATGTACGTAATCTGGGATAGTCCTGTAAAGATCATTTTGCTATAACTTTTCACTTAATATATTGTAAATATTTTCTCGTGTAGACAGTCTTCTGCAAAAATTAAAATATCTGTTTCACATTTATGAATATGCTAAAATTTGTCTAATCTTTACCAAATATTTATTTCCCATTTCATTGCTCTTTTAAATAACTCTGCCATAATTGTATTTGTCTTTACTTAAACCTCTGTAATTTTCTCTATTTCTTCCTATTTAAAAAAACTTTTTTTTGTGGTACGCGGGCCTCTCACTGCTGTGGCCTCTCCCGTTGCGGAGCACAGGCTCCAGACGCGCAGGCTCAGCAGCCATGGCTCACGGGCCCAGCCCCTCCGCGGCATGTGGGATCTTCCCTGACCGGGACACGAACCCGTGTCCCCTGCATCGGCAGGCGGACCCTCAACCACTGCGCCACCAGGGAAGCCCTAAAAAAACTTTTTGATATTTATTACTGGTTGCCAACTATGAAAGCTATATATTCCCTATTTAATAACAGCTGTATTTTTAAACCAACAAAAGCTCCACTAGAAGTCAAAGACATAACCTCTTACCATAGCCTCTCAGGGCACATTTGTAGGGAAAAATTGTTCTTTTCTAAGAGATGATCATTTATGTCCAAACTAAGAACATATATACAAAATCTTCCCAATTTTGCTACTATGGAGATTTGTAGTTTGTGCAAATGTCTTGAGATTTGCTTTCTGCAAATCATAACTTCTTCCAGGTCCCTACACCCTTATTCTCTGTGTCAGGCCACATCAAAATACGTTGAGTTTTCCTAGTCACACTGAGTCTCATGCTTTTGCACACGCTCTGCCTTCTGCCTCCAATGCAACTTTCCCTCCCCTTGTTTATCTGACAAACTCCTACTTTCCTTCAAAGCTCAGGTCACGTCTTTTCAATCGTGGCAGTTACCTTGAGCCAGCTAGCTGAGTTCTTTCACTGCGTTTTCATGCTATTGTTGCTTCTGCTTTCATCTATTACAGCATTTGTCATACTGCATTGCAATTATTTGTCTAAAATTATTCGCCTGTATATCTTTTCCATCTTTTTTGAGGCTAGGGACCTTGTGTGTTGTGTTTACAGTTATACTCTTTTTTTTTTTTAAGATTAGTTTTATTTATTTTTATTTTTTGGCTGCACCTCCGGCATGTGGGATCCTAGTTCCCCAGCCAGGGACCAAACCTGCACCCCCTGCATTGGAAGCGCAGAGTCTTAACCACTGGACCGCGAGGGAAGTCCCTACAGTTATAATCTTTTTTTAAATATAAATTTATTTATTTATTTATTATTTATGTTTGGTTGCGTTGGGTCTTCGTTGCTGCACGCGGGCTTTCTCTAGTTGCGGCGAGCAGGGGCTACTCTACGTTGTGGTGCACGGGCTTCTCGTTGCAGTGGCTTCTCTTGTTGCGGACACAGGCTCTAGGTGCGTGGGCTTCAGTAGTTGTGGCATGCAGGTTCAGTAGTGTGGCTCACGGGCTCTAGAGCACAGGCTCAGTAGTTGTGGCGCACGGGCTTAGTTGCTCCTAGGCATGTGGGATCTTCCCAGAGCAGAGATCAAGCCTGTGTCCCCTGCATTGGCAGGTGGACTCTTAACCACTGCGCCACCAGGGAAGTCCCTCTTTATCTTTAAAATAGAGAATTTGAGCTATATGAACTTTAAGCTTCTTCTAGCTTTGAGTCTATTATAAAAATTTCAATTCCATAGCATATGGTATATACAGATTCTAGCACTATAGAGTTAATATATTTAAATAGAATAATACAGTACCTTAATCTATTTCTATTAGTTTGTACAAAATTGCCCTTCTATTTTAGATATGACCTTATGGCAACATTTGTCTTAAAAGAGCTTATATACGGTGGGAATGTAAATTGATACAGCCACTATGGAGAACAGTATGGAGGTTCCTTAAAACACTAAAAATAGAACTACCATACGACCCAGCAATCCCACTACTGGGCATAGACCCTGAGAAAACCATAATTCAAAAAGAGTCATGTACCACAATGTTCACCGCAGCTCTATTTACAATAGCCAGGACATGGAAGCAACCTAAGTGTCCATCGACAGATGAATGGATAAAGAAGATGTGGCACATATATACAATGGAATATTACTCAGCCATAAAAAGAAACGAAATTGAGTTATTTGTAGTGAGGTGGATGGACCTGGAGACTGTCATACAGAGTGAAGTAAGTCAGAAAGAGAAAAACAAATACCGTATGCTAACACATATATATGGAATCTAAAAAAAAAAAATGGTTCTGAAGAACCTAGGGGCAGGACAGGAATAAAGATGCAGATGTAGAGAATGGACTTGAGGACACGGGGAGGGGGAAGGGTAAGCTGGGATGAAATGAGAGAGTGACATGGACATATATACACTACCAAATGTAAAATAGATAGTGGGAAGCAGCCGCATAGCACAGGGAGATCAGCTCGGTGCTTTATGATCACCTAGAGGGCTGGGAAAGGGAGGGTGGGAGGGAGACACAAGAGGGAGGAGATATGGGGATATATGTATATGTATAGCTGAATCACTTTGTTATAAAGCAGAAACTAACACACCATTGTAAAGCAAGTATACTCCAATAAAGATGTTAAAAAATAAATAAAAATTTTTTTAAAAAGCTTCTATCTGCCCATCTTTAAAGGTTTTATATTAGAAGAATTAGAGTTTCTTTCTATGTCTACATTTGTAATATAGATTTATAGAAATGTGTTGGATTTCAACATAAATGTTTTATTTAACATATAAACTTTAAGCACAAATGTATTTAATTAATTTTTTGTAAAAATATCTTTTCCATTGAATCCTGTGGTGTAGAATATACAATAAATGGATTTCTTTTGCTCACATGCATCTCGTTTGACTGTTAAAATTGTTTAATGCTTTGTCATTTCTCCTTACACACGTCTGCATTCCTTCGAAGTAAAGCATGATGCGAAGCATCAGGATGACAGGTTTCATAAGTAATTATCAAATTAGATTAAGAAAATGTCAAGTGGAATTATTACCCTACCTTGTAATACTGTATTCCTTTAAGCTAAAATCAGTTGATGTTAATAGATTCTAGGTTCACTGAGGGGTAAAAAATTTTTTTTGGATGTAATCATTTAAAATAGTTTTGCCCGTGGTGGAGCTAACTGTGTTTAAACTTGTTTTCCTAGCATCTCTTCGCTGGATGTCATCTAACAAATTCCCTGGATCATCTGGATCAAATATGATCTATTATCTGGTTGTAGGTGTCACAGTCACTGCTGGTGGATATTATGTAAGTGTTTTAATAACCTTGGTGCTCAGGAATTCATATATTTTACAACCTGTGGTAAAACTCAAAGCAATGTCAAGATCAAGACATGGGATTAATTAAATATACAAGATTATGAAAAAAAACTTTTAAGTATAAAATACTTAATACCACTAACTATGGATGACTTTCATTAAAAACAATGTTATTGTAAATACTAACAGTACTAATGGCTGACATTCGAGTGTTTACCACGTGACAGACTCATGGCTCATTTAATTATTACAACAATTCTTTAAGGTAGGTACTATTATTAACATTTGACAAGAACTGTTTTGAGAGAGAAACGTTTTAAAAATTAATAGACTTTATGGGACTTCCCTGGTGGTCCAGTGGTTAAGACGCCACGCTTCTACTGCAGGGGGTGCGAGTTCCATCCCTGGTCAGGGAACAGAGATTCCCCATGCTGCACAACACGGCCAAAAATAAATTAATAGACTTTATTTTTTGGAGCAGTTTTAGGTTTACAGAAAAATAAGCAGAAAGTACAGAGAATTCCCATATACTTCCTCTTACTCCTCTGCCCCCCTTTCCCAAATCAACAACCTCGCTTTAGTGAGATACATTTGTTACAACTGATGGGTCAACACTGATACATTATTATTGACTAAAGGCTGTAGTTTACATGAGGGTTCACTCTGTGTTGTACATTATATGGGTTTTAACAAATATATACTGACGTGTATCCACCATTACAGTAGCACACAGAGTAGTTTCGTTGCCCTAAAAATCCCCTGTGCTCCAACCATTCATTCTTCCCTCTCTCCCCTTAGTCTTTTAACTGTCTCCATAGTTTTTTATTAGCTTTACATCTTTACTTTTATTTATTATTTTTATTTTTATTTTTTACCGGTACACGGGCCTCTCACTGTTGTGGCCTCTCCCGTTGCGGAGCACAGGCTCTGGACGCGCAGGCTCAGCGGCCATGGCTCACGGGCCCAGCCGCTCCGCGGCACGTGGGATCTTCCCAGACCAGGGCACGAACCCGTGTCCCCTGCATCGGCAGGCGGACTCCCAACCACTGCGCCACCAGGGAAGCCCTTTACTTTTATTTTTTAAAAGTAGTATTTATCTATATATATTTTTAAAATTCAAAATAGACATATATAAAATCAAAAGAATGTTTTCCTCCCTGGTCTTCCTTATCCACTCCCCACAAGTAATCACCGTAAAACAAAGCTTTTAATAGTATGATTTTGGAGCTAAAAAGAAAAAAAGAAACATTTGTGAGTTAATAAGATAATTCTAGGAATTCCCTGGAGGTCCAGGGGTTGGGACTCAGCGCTTTCCCTGCTGTGAGCCCAGTGCAATCCCTGGTTGGGGAACTAAGATCCCGTAAGCTGCACTGTGTGGCCAAAAATAAATAAATAAATAATCCTATTGATTTGAATCATTCCTCCTTTTGCCATAAACTTTCTAAACTGAAATCTAATCTTTATTATGAATAAAATGAGAATAAGTATATATTCTTCAGGAACCATAAGACTACACAATCACTACATTTTGGTTTGACCTTACAGAAATATGCATAAAGAGATTTTTAGTCCTAACTAGGAGCAGTTTAAAGGACTATGTAGGTAATGAAAGCAAAATACATATCCTACTCTTCAGAAACGTGAAAGCCTCAAGAAGCCAGGAAAGTTCAAACATGTCACTTATATTATTGTCTTCCACTAATCTACCCGCTTTCACTCATACCCAGATTCCTTTGCTTTTACCATCTTTCTACTGCTTAATATTGATTTCACTGCCTAGGGCTGCTATAGTTGGATATAGGCCACTGGAAAACAGATTAAACTAGGCCATGGGATTATGTGGGAAGCTGGAAGACTAAATTTCATCTGGACATCGCTACACCCCTAATCATGTTTACCAGTGCCAGACATGAACCTCTGCAGTCCGCTAAATCCTCCTTTGCAAAAGCAATCTTAACTGGCTGGTTAGAAACTGGCTACGCCTGAGAGCTCTTTCTGGCCTTGTTCTCTCACAGTGGGAGTGGAAATTGGACAGGGTGATGATCTCTAAGTCCCTTTCCACCTCTAAGATTATGTAGTTTTTTTGTTGTTGTTGTTTTGCGGTACACGGGCCTCTCACTGTTGTGGCCTCTCCCGTTGCGGAGCACAGGCTCCAGACGCGCAGGCTCAGTGGCCATGGCTCACGGGCCCAGCCACTCCGCGGCACGTGGAATCTTCCCAGACCAGGGCACGAACCCGTGTCCCCTGCATCGGCAGGCGAACTCTCAACCACTGCGCCACCAGGGAAGCCCAGATTATGTAGTTTTTATCTGGAATGTTGGAAGCCTTCATTCCCAAGAATCTTAGGCTACTTTCAGGAGGAAATACAGAACCTGAGGCACTCAAAAACCCATATTCTAGCCCTCCCCTTCCCTTCCTTGTCCTGCACTAAAATAAATTCTATATTAGGTTTATCTGAATTGAATCCACAGATGCTCCCTAGGCAAGAGCACTTTTTCATTTCCAAGTAAAATCTACTACCAGAGCCTCTGAAAATCTGAGAAAGGCCCAGGTCACTTCCATGTTTTGAGGGTCTGGGTATCTTGGGAGAGCAAAATGCCAGACTGGTTTCTAAAAGCTGTGGTAGATTTTAGATGCTTACATTTAATAAATACAAAATATCATTTGGAAATAACTTCAAAGTCTAATTTTGAGACTCTCTCTTCTAATAGACCTTTCTTCTACTGTGTGCTTGATAACGTTCGATTTGAAAAAGCTATAGATCCTCTGGGTTACACATGAGTGTGAATTATTCTTATATCTCTTTGATTCTGCTTTAGCAGCTAAATTGTGTTTTAGCCCCTTGAACAATAAGATTAATGTCCTAGGGATGTTGCTGCTGGGATGGCCATTTCAGGGACATGAACTTGGGCACAGGTTCAGCTTTACTGTACTGAGAACTGAGGGTGCTGACTCCGTGTACAAGTCAGGAGCTCCCACCCCACTAGGAAAATAGTCCCTGCTTTTATACAAAAATGTTGACTGTCATTCCTGCTGATCCTGTTTGCTCTGTGTGTTTCAAAGCCAGATGATTCAAGTCAGAATTCACCAAACCCTGAGGGTTTGTTCAAGGGCCACTTTTGCAACATTTCCACCCCCGAGCTTATGGAGTTTTCCATTTTCACAGTCTAATTTTAACATACTATAAAATGGTTTGTAATTTGCATAGGATAACTTTTAATGAGGTTAATGGTTTATAATGATTAAAAATTTAGAAAATACTACATATAAATATGCAAATTTTTAAAATGTCATCCTACCTGCCACTAAGAGAGAAATATCTACCAGCATTTTTTTAAGCTGAGATAATATGAACAATATTATCTAGTGAGATTTTCTTTTTTGTTTTCGCGGTACGCGGGCCTCTCACTGTTGTGGCCTCTCCCGTTGCGGAGCACAGGCTCCAGACACGCAGGCTCAGCGGCCATGGCTCACGGGCCCAGCCGCTCCGCGGCATGTGGGATCTTCCCGGACCGGGGCACGAACCCGCGTCCCCTGCATCGGCAGCCGGACTCTCAACCACTGCGCCACCAGGGAAGCCCGAGGTTTTCATTTTTAAAATATCATTGTCTAATATGAATACGCCAGAGATTACTACTTGATTTTGAAATGAAAGGAGGCCTGCACGTTGTATCTAAGATTAAGATAGCTTTATTACCAATTTTGTTTCTCAAGTAACCTGTGGGTCAGTCATATTACTGCTTTTAATGACTAAACCTAGCTGACTTAAGGAATCTTCATTGGGGTCTACAAATGGGTCATTTTGGAAGACTTTTGGAAAACTTTTCATTGCGGGAGAATTGAGTTTCACCTGCAGTTATAAGAACTAATACAGAGAGAGCTCATTTCCCCCAGTGACAACATCTTTGCTAACTATAAAACAATATCACAGCCAGGAAACTGACACGGATACGATCCATAGACCTTATTCAGATTCCACCAGCTTTACATGCACTTGTGTGTGTGTGTGTGTGTGTGTGTGTGTGTACGCTCAAGTGCATGTATTTAGTCCTAAGCAATTTTATCACATGTGTAGATTCGTGTATTCACCACCACAGTCAAGAGACAAGACTGTCCCATCACCACAAGGGTCCCATGTATTGTTCTTTTGTAATTGTACTCACTTCCCGCCTGCTCTCCCGCTCCCTTCCTCCTGACAACTACTCATCTGTATTTCTCTATTTCTTGTCATTTCAAGAACATTACCAAAAATATTGATAATAATAATAGTAATGTTACATAAATGGAATCCTAAGGTGTGCAACCTTTTGAGATTGGCTTTTTTCACTCAGCATAATTTACCTGGAGATTCATCCAAATTGTTTCCTGTATCTATAGTTCATCCCTTTTATGGCTGAGTAGTGTCCTATGTCCTGGATGTACCACAGTCTGTGTAACGATTCACCGGTTGTAGGACGTCTGGACTGGTTCCAGTTTTTGGATTACAAATAAAGCTACCATGAACATTTGTGTACAGGTTTTCGTGTGCATATAAATTTTCATTACTCTGAGATAAATGCCACAGGATATTCGCAAATGCCTGTCAGAATATTTTGATTCTAGCATAATTTTTTTTTCTTCTTGGTCTTTATCTATCCACCTTGTGTGTTTTCAGTTATCTTTGACCTCTGTTAGAACATTTGTTTCTTTCCTTTTTTAAAGCATTCTACTTATTGACAAAGATTTCCAGAGGGGAAATAAAAGAGTAGATGGTGTGTATTGGTTTCTCCTGTTTGAACTGTAGATAGCTTTAAACTTGGCATGATGAATCTTAGAGCTCAAGAAATAAACTTAAGCACACATTTACTTTCAGACTTACAAGAGAATCACATCAGAGAAAGCCAAACACAGCGATCATATAACGAATTTGAAAGAAAAAACCAAAGCAGAGTTACATCCACTTCCAGGTAAAGTGAATTTACTCTTTTCTTTTTCCTTGAGGCACTGATTTTCATTATCTTAGTCTAGCAATGGACAGTATTTGTTTTTGGCTTCTTTACTAACTTAATCCAAAATGACTCTGGGTAGAAGTTCATTCAGGAAGGGAAAGTCCAACCAAAGCCTAAAGAATATTGTTAGAGGTTTTGGATGAGGGCATTTGGTAAATGAAAACATTGTACATTTAATCTGCTGACCAGCAGCTTTGACTTCTTTGTGTGGTAATATTACTTTTCCCCTACTCAGGTTTCCATTCATGCAGGCATAATTTTAGTATCTGTCTCTCTCAGCAGCTTGACCTTTCATTTCTCTCGTTAATTTTTTTTAAGTCATGAAATTTTGTTTCAGTTTTGGCTAAGACCACCTGTGTGCAGTGACATTAGTAGATTCAGTCATGTCTACTGAGTCCCTCAGTTGATCTGACTGATCAAATGGCAACTTGTAAGAACAGAAATTTGACATTTTCACCCTAATGTGTATTTCTTGCCTAAACTGCTTGCTTTAAACCATACTTTTTTCCATCTCAACTATAAGGCCATTATTATCAAACACCATGATCACTATTTAGGGACAAAGAAAACAGCTGGTCATGGACCAGTTTTAACCTTTTAGTCATGAGAACAATAAGAAACAGAATATCATTAGTAAACGTTATCGAATATAATCATGAGATGGCTGATTGTAATAATGATAAAATACAGCATTTCCATAACACTTCCTTGGTTTTAAACCCCTCTTCATACATATTATTGTAGTCAGTCCTCCCAATAGTTCCGTGAGGTAGGTATTATTAATATCCCCATTTTACAGATGACAAAACTGAGGTTGAGGGAGGACTAGTGGCTTTTCCGAGTCATCAGCTAGTAAGTTAGCTACTTTTCCATGCTATTTCACATGACACATTGCCTGTTTATTTTCATGGTTTGTATTTAAAATAAATAATCACATGAAATTATTATTTTCTTAAGTTCAACAGAGTCAAAAGGGTTTTCAGAAGAGCAGACCCTTCATTTTACCTCCCCAGAGGCAACCAATAACACCAGTTTCTTTGTGTCCTCCAGGAGAGGGTCTCTACAAATATAACCCTAGGTCTATATTACCCTCCTTTTGTCCTAACACAAATAGTACCATACTGTATACATTGCTCGTTTCCTTGCTTTTTTTTCACTGAACAGACTACCTTGAAGACCATGTCATATCAGTACTTATTGATCTGTCTCATTTTTTTTAAATGACTGCACAGTGTCTCACCGTTTTCCCATGCTCTTTGAATTAATACTTTGCTTAATGGACTAAATTTTAAAGGTGAAACAGAGAACCTTGTGGGTGCCGAGGAAGCCAGTTCAGAAGTCCCCCAAGTACCTTTAGGGGAAGCTCCGGTGGTGGATGCCATAGAGCTTCCCAGCGCTACAGCTGCAGTCATCAGAGAGGCTTCCCCCTGTCCAGACAGTGTGGAGGCCGCTGCCAAGGAGACCACTGCCGCTGGTGCTGAAACTGGGTCAGAGGTGACAGATGCGGGGACGGGAGAAACCGCAGAGGTCAGCACTGAAACCACGTCAGAGGTTACCAGCGCAGTTCGGGATGAAGCTGTTGCCATCAATAGTGATAAAGGTACAACCGAGAACGAAAGCTGTGGTGAATATGCTGAACTAGAAGAGAATTCTCCAGTTGAGTCAGAATCCTCTGCTGGGGCTGATTTACAGGAAGAAGCCAGTGTTTGTTCTGAGGCCGCCTCAGCCCAAGGCTAATCTCATGCTGATTGACACGTGGGCAAAAAATGCCACAGAGGGTCTGATAGGTGTTTTTGTAGTTTCAGTAACCTTAGATTTTAAAAAGGCTTCTTTTCTAGAAAATGTTAGTGTGCCTTGAGGATTTGGGGTATCTACTGATAGATTTCAGGATCGAGAGATTTGAGATTTTGCATGCTGAATAGTTTTCTACTCTCTGGGATCAGAATATGACATGTAAAGAGCTTAAAGAGTTTCACCTGTGGATTTAAATTTTATATCATAGGAATTGAGCTATCTATACAACCTGCATTCACTTTAATTTTGCTATAATTTTACCTTTCTTTAATGTATGTAAATCTAGATTCTTGAGTTTTGATTTGAACTCATTTAAATAAATTTGGAAAATCTTTAGTGCTTCTATTATTATTCACTAATATTTATATGTATAAATAGTATATACTAATATACACACATAACATCACATGAACATTGCAATGTTATCAAAGAAAACATCATCTAGGGAGAACTCTGCATAGGGCAATATATGTATCCATTCTCCCATCTATATTACACGGCAGGCTGTGCCAGTATTTTCCATTTCAGTTTAATTCTCTTCAAGCAGCATTTATCCTGGCACTTTTTGCCAGTCGTCATTCATTCATTCATTCATTCATTCCCAGAGTCAACAAATGTTAACTGAGCACCTGTAATTTACCAGGCACTGTTTTAAGTGTTGAGATTAAAAAAAAAAAAAGATAAAAATTCCTACCCTTCCCAGCTCATGTTCTAGGGTATATATAAATACTCTAAACAAATATAAATAATAAACAAGATAAATAAGACAACTATATAGTATGTTAGATACTGATAAGTATTTGAAAAGAAAAATAATGAAAGTAAAGGGATTATAAGTGTTGGTTAGGGCAGACAGAGAAGACCTTACTAAGAGGCTGTCTTGTGAGTATAAATGTGAAGGATGTATAAGGGACCTAGTCATGAGGACATGGCAGGGCGGGGCTGCTGGGAGAGCAGCGGAAAATCATCCCAGATGAGGGGACTGAGAAGGGTAAAGGATCTGAAACATGAATATGCTAGAGAATTTGAGGAATTGCAAGGTGGCCAGTGTGTGGCTAAAGTGGAATGAAAAAGAGGGAGAGCGGTGGAGACAATTTCAGAGAGAAAGAATGGTTATGCAAGGGTGGGCTAGATCACGCAGGGTCTAGTAAGATTTCGGCTACTCAGGTAAGTTGGGAAGTGGTAGTGGATGCTACTGATGCTCTGACTAGATCCCTTTAATTGGGCCAGTACATTTAATCCTAGCTGCTCTGAGTGTCACACACACCCCCCGCCCCCAACCTCACCCTAGGCAGCTCACAGTTGATGATGACTACTCTGGTGGTACAAAAGGTGGAGCCTTCGCTGAGGGACAACGCAGAGCTTCCCAGTCGAAGCTGGTTTCCAGCTGAGATTACATCCCTGCTTAGCTTTCTCCCCTTGTTCTATCCCGCTTGCCTCCTTCCTATTCCCCTGGGAGCACTCCTTTAATAAATCACCTGCCTCCAAATTCCTGTTTCAAGCTCTGTTTCTAGGAACTCCACCTAAGATCATTGTACTGGATGTGGTCCCAGGAAGCAGACCCCAAGAATAGGGTTCTGGAATTGTATCACTCTCCAGCTGGATGGCGATGAGGACCCCATCCCTGGTGGTAGGTGGAGGACTGCTATTCCCTGGCCTTCTGTAGCAGTGCGGTTGCTAAGATTTTCACCCATGGTAAACTAGGGTAGGATATAGGTGCAAGATGATAAACTGGCTGGTTTAATCCCTCTGGAATTTGAGAGCTAGCAAGAAATAATAACTGCAAGGACTTAATCATTGCAATTAAGGGATGCTGTTTCACTAAACATTCTGTAAGATAGGGCAGAAACACTACCCGGTACCACTCTACGACCTCAACACACACACACAAATGCATTCTCCTCCACTGTTTTAGTTAGGATGCTTTCTGCTGCAAAGAACAGAAACCAACTCCAAAGAGATTAAACAACAGAGATAGTTATTATCTAACCAGCTCTCCAGAGGTCAGGCAGCTGCCGGGTTGGTTTATTCTGTGGCTCAGTTGTTAAGGACCAGGTTATTTCTATTATTCTGTTCTACTGGGTTGGCCCAAAAGTTCGTTTGGTTGTAAGTAAAAGACACATTTGTCATTGTCACCGAGAACTTTATTGGACCACATGGTCATTAACCGAACGAACTTTTGGGCCAACCCACTACTATCAGGAATGTTTTGGCTTTATCCTTGGTAGACTTTCCTCATGATCACGGGATGAATCACCGTAATTCTAGCTATTTTATTCAGCCACATGATTAATGTCCACTCAAAGTCATTCAAAAACACAAACTTCCTCATCTTAAAAAAAAAAAAAATATATATATATATATACGTATTTCCTTTTAATGTTATATTGTGGAAAATGTCAAACAAAAGTAGAGAGAACAGTGTCAGGAATCTTCGTGTGCCCTCACCCAGATTTACCAATTATCAACTCTTGGCAAGTCTTGTGTTTGTAGTCCCACCCACTTAACCTTCTACTACTACTAATGCCTGTACGTAAAATAATAATAATAATAATAGCGATAATAATTCTTTAGTATTGCTAATTATCGAGTCAGGAATCAAATTTCCATAACTGCCTCATAAGGGGTTTTCTCCTCCCTTCAGTTTGTTTTTGGCTCAGAATCGAAGTCCACAAATTGCAATTGGTCAATATGTCCTTAAGTCTATTTTTCTATAGGTTCCCCTTCATCTCCCTTTTGTTTCTCCTTGCAATCTGTTCTCTTAAATAAACTGGGTCATTTGATCTGTAGCTTTGTTTCAGTCTGGGTTTTGCTTATTGCCACCACATGTATTTTTTGGGTTTGTTTTAACATGTTCCTCTCCCTTGTACTGCCTATAAGTTGGCAATTAGCTCTAGAGGTTCGATCAGATTGAGGCCTATTGTTTGGACAGAAATACTTCATAGGTGGTCTTCACACTTCCATCGGTACCCACAATGACTCATTGTTTTTCTCTTTGTGATGTTGGAAGTCATCGATCCATTATTTCTCTAGGAGTTATAAAATGGTGCTATTGTAATTTTATCATGATTTATTAGCGGGACTACTTCTATAACGGGGAACTTCTTTCACCAACTGTTTGATTACATTGAGGTAAAGCTCATATAGGAAAGATAGAGTAAATACTTGGATCTCTCTTTTTATTTCCAGGTTTCAAAACGATGTGATGGCTCCCTAGCATATGCTCCATAAGTGACCAATACATTATTTTTTAGTATCATTATGAACTCAGCGATTTAAACATAAATTATATGCTTTAATCAATTGCAGTTATTACCCTTACTAATGCTCAATTTTCCCATCATTGACAAATGGGAGAGTCTTCAAGTGTGCTTTCTGAGTCTTTCTGCCTCAAACCTAGTAGTCTTGGATAGCTTCCTTGCTTTCTGGTGTGATAAGATGTAAATATCCTACCCCAAACCTGGAATCAGCTATTTCTTTTAGGAGTCCTGCTGCTTTTTAATGTGACTGTAGTATTTAAGGATTTAAGGAGTTAAACTATAATCTGGGTGATTAAGGGATGTTGATTGCTACTGGGTTGGTTACTGTATCTAGGCCTTTAAGCAGACAGAGTCATGTCATTTTGCATTCCCAAAACAGCAATATATGTGGGTACCTGTTTCCTGTGAGAGTATATTGTCAAATGTGATAGATAAAAAAAATGATATCTCAGTGTACTCTTAATTTACATTTCCTTTATTAAGAGGGAGGTTGGACAGTTTTTCATTCGTTTAAGGGCCATGTACATTTCTTTTTATGCAAACTGTTCATATCTCTAGTATATTTTCTATAGTGTTGTCCATCCTCTCCTTTTTTTATTTTTTAGAAGCTCTTTATATAATAGAGATAGTAAACTTTTTTTTTTTAATTTATTTTTGGCTGCGTTGGGTCTTCGTTGTTGCACACGGGCTTTCTCTAGTTGCGGCGAGCGGGGGCTACTCTTCGTTGCGGTGCGCGGGTTTCTCATTGCGGTGGCTTCTCTTGTTGCGGAGCACGGGCTCTAGGCGCATGGGCTTCGGTAGTTGTGGCATGCATTCTTAGTAGTTGTGGCTTGCAGGCTCTAGAGCGCAGGCTCAGTAGCTGTGATGCACGGGCTTAGCTGCTCCGCGGCACGTGGGATCTTCCCCGGCCACGGCTGGAACCTGTGTCCCCTGCATTGGCAGGCGGATTCTTAACCACTGCGCCACAAGGGAAGTCCCGAGATAGTAAACTTTTGTCTGTAAGTTATAAATATTTTTCCAAGTTTGTCATTCATCTTCTTAATTTACTTATAATGTTTTTGTAGTATAAGAGATTTTTAGTTTTTATTGTAATCAAATTGATCAATCTTTTTCTGTATTGTTGCTGAATTTTGAGCTATTATTAGTGTAGCAGATTGGGAAAAAAAATGGCCACACATTCTTCCCCTGTATGCATACTACTGTGAGCGTGACTTTGTATCTCTTCCCATCAAGAGGTGAGGACTACTTTTCCCTTCCCTGAATTTAGGCTTGCCTTGTACTTTGCTTGGTAGAATGCTGAGAAAGCGACTTCATGAGAGTTCTCCCTCTCTTGGAACCTTGGGACCGTCAAGTGGAAAAGCTTGGGCTAGTCCATGAAGATGAGAGACCACGTGGAGAGAGAGGCCCCACCTACCACTGGCACCAGGCATGCCTGATGGCTGCAATTGTCAGAGTGACCCAGGCAAGACCAGATAAGAACCACACAGCTGAACACAGACCAAACTGCTGGTCCTCGAAATTGTGAGCAAAGAAGATGGTTGTGTATTAAGCCATGAAGCTGGGGCAGTTTAAGCACAGAGGTCTAGTTAAGATAGTTAGGAAATAAGACTTTGAATTTGGTGCGGCCCAGCTCTCGTGTGTTGCGTTTCACATTCCTTAACTGGGATGAGAAAACAACTAGCTATGCCCAGCAGATCCAGTATTTGTCTGGCTTAACCTCCTGACCAGCTGTTGCCTTTTCTGAAATTTATGTTTTAGAACTACTAAATGCCAAGTGTGACTGTACCCAGAGGATTTTTTTTTCCTTTTACAATTCAATGTTTATTGAAAACAACCTTTTCAAGTCTAAAAGCAACCTATATTTTATTAACCTTTTCTGACTTTAACAACCAGTGTAATGAAAACTCAACAACAGTATTCTATAAGCAGCGTTGAATTATCAGACCGCTGACTGATTTTAATAGAATAAAAAATATGTTCAAAAAGAGTCAAGGGACTTGCCTCGTGGTCCAGTGGTTAAGAATCCGCCTGCCAATGTAGGGGACGTGGGTTCAATCCCTGGTCGGGGAGCTAAGATCCCACATGCTGTGGGGCAGCTAAGCCCGTGCGCCGCAACTACTGAGCCCATGCGCCACAACTAGAGAGCCTGTGTGCCACAGCTACTGAGCCCGCACACTCTGGAGCCTGCACACCACAGCTAGAGAGGAGCCTGTGCACTGCAACTAGGACCCGAAGCAGCCATAAATAAATAAATAAATATTAGGGGAAAAAAAGTCAAAATGAGAGAAATAGAGTGTGAGGCCTAGAATGGGAACCCCATTGCAAAAGATAAAAATTGGCAGCAGAATCAGACAAGCAGGTTACTTCTCTTTGATGAAGACAGGGATATAAAGGAAGAATAAGTTTAGAGAAACACAACACATTCTAATCAATGACATGCCCATGAAATTTACATATTACTTTAACTGTTGAAAGAAAGGTTTGGAGCAGTCTTGAACAAGGGATCTGAGGTAACTACTCTGTCCAGTTTTTCAAAACATGAATTTTTTATTATGAAGTACAGTGTATTCCACCGCCAGCTTTTGAGAGTTGAAGCTGGATTCAGGGAAGATTAGTTTCTGAATGTGTTAGTAATTTCTGTGCCAAGTATTTGTCCTGTCAGATAGCATCTGTTGACCAGAAGCAACACTGTCCTTTATAATAAAGCACGTCATATAATGTTTTCCCTCAGTTAAAAAACCCTCTAAAGAAATTTCTAGAAAAAAAAGTATTTATTTTATTTAACTTTTGGGGTAAGTTTTTAGAGAATTAGTTGGAGGAATTTAGAAAGTTAAACATTATTATTTGAATTTTTCACATGGATATATAATTTTAAGTATTCATTGCTCCAATCAATGATTAAACTAATATAAAAACTTAACCTTTATTTTCTGAGATTATTTCATATGGATATTGATTTCTGGGTTGTGGGATGAGAATAAAGAGAAAGTTAGCATTTGGGGGGAATCCCCTGGCAGTCCAGTGGTTAGGACTCCACGCTTTCAGTGTCGAGGGTGCAGGTTCAATCCCTGGTTGGGGAACTAAGATCCCACAAGGCTTGCAGCGTGGCCACAAAAAAAAGAAAAAAAAATTAGTATTTTCCTTTATCAAGTGACATGAAGATGGGAAGATTGTGGGCATTATTTACCCCCTTTAAGAATGAGAATTCCTCCTCACATGTCAGAAATGCTTTCATTCGGAACTAGGGAAAGAATCTTCCTTTGGAGTGGAAGATTCTACGTGGACTGTGGTTATATCTATTATGTTTCAATCAGAAACCAAATAGAATGACCAATTAAACTGATTTTTAAAATTCATCTTTAGATGATAACTGATTGAAATACTCGTGCAGTGATTTTTATACAGAACTTTCTTTCTTCCTTCCTTTCTTTCTTTCTGGCCACGTTGGGTCTTCGTTGCTGCACGCGGGCTTTCTCTAGTTGCGGCAAGCGGGGGCTACTCTTCGTTACGGTGCGCGAGCTTCTCATTGCGGTGGCTTCTCTTGTTGCGGAGCACGGGCTTCGGTAGTTGTGGCGCGCGGGCTCAGTAATTGTGGCACATGTGCTTAGTTGCTCCGCGGCATGTGGGATCTTCCCGGACCAGGGATCCAACCCGTGTCCCCTGCATTGGCAGGCGGATTCTTAATCACTGTGCCCCCAGGGAAGCCCTGTACAGAACTTTCAATAAGGAAAATAATACATTTTTTTAAAGAACTCAAATAGTAGCAAAATATTCTGGGACTGAGATTTTGAATTTACCACCATCACATCTCACTGCTCCCGGTCTTCTCCGTCTCCAAACTGTCTCCAAACTGTTACCTTAGTTCAATTCCTCATACCAGCAGTCTCTTAGCAAGTCTCCCTACCATTCAATTCACTGTTACCCTTCAAAATAGTTAGTGGATCATGTTACCTCCCAGTTTAAAACTCTTCAGTAGCCCACCAATATCTGATTGAGGACATTTGAATGTGTTATTGCTTTGCAGTCAAAATTCTTATTTTATGGTACGACATTCAGGGCCCTCCACAAACCACAACTGTCCAATCTCTCTTCAATCTTATTATTATTTTTTTTTTTTGGTCCTTACTCCTATTTTCCTGTGGCTTCCAGCCACCTCCCGTGACCCAACAGCCTCAGCGATTTAGCAGCATCATTACTTGAACTTGCCATCCTGTTTTATGCCTCAAAGATCTTGTACATGTAGTTCACTCCATCTGGAAAGACACGCCCAACCCCTCAGCTGGCTCAACTTCTTTCTGATTACTCAGCTCAAGCATTATTTGCTCTGCAATGCTTTTCCTCACCTGACTGAGCTGAGCTGAAGCTGTCATACCTTCCTTTGTGTCATTCTACCCCTTACTCTGTTATTGCATTTATCGTTCTGTTTTTCAATTACTTGTTTATGGTTTAGAATCTCTGAATGGAATGGGGGTTGCCTGAGAAGAAAGATCATGTTAAGGCCCTCAACAGGTGTTTGTTGAAGGAATTTATGATCCTCAGGGAGTTATGGCCTGTTCTATAGAGTTGACCTCTCCGAAACTGCTGATATCTGGTCATTTTTGACCTACCAAAACAGCAATTTTATAAAATTCAACCTAAATATATTCCAAGAGGTAAATCTTGAGAAAAGTTCAGATTGCTAATGTCACTAAAATACTTATAATTTTGCACTTCCCTGGTGTTCCAGTGGTTAAGCCTCCGCACTTCCATTGAAGGGGGCATGGGTTTGATCCCTGGTGGAGGAAGTCCCACGTGCCACGCGCTGTGGCAAACAAACAAACAAAGACATAATTTCTAATATAAACACAGAATTTTCTCAGATTATTTGGAAAATCAACTGAAGAAATTCCCAAATATAAATGTGTTTTTTCAAAAAGAAATCAGACTATAATTTCTTCTCTTAGTACCAGATCCACTTGTCATTCTGAATTGAATTTTCATCCCATTTGCATTTTATTTTTATTTTTTTTTAGAAAGCATTACGTTTATAGATATCTTGCTCTGTTTTCTATTCAGACCTTTTCCCTTCATACCTCTGTTAACAGTCTAGAGAGGGCAAGCATAGGGTTTTGGTTCAATAGTGCTCTGGGAAGCCTTTTCAGCTCTAGAACAAGCATCGCCACATTAATCAATTTACATGAGAACTGTAGCTGCAGGCAGATTCCAGTGCAATTACATGTGTCACCTCACATTATTTTAGCTTCACTGTTCCTGAAGAGATTTTTTCCCCAAGTATTTAAACATGACTCTTCATAAAACAATGACTGTCTCTCTCCCGGGGGAAGTTGAACAGAAATACCCAATATCTTCATATTATTCCTTAAAACTCATTCAAATCAAGTCAATATAATAAAGTTGATCTGAGAGTTTATATCAGTTCTTGCAAAGACATTTCTTGTCCAACGATAACTCACTTCAAAAGATTTATCTGCGAAAGCAGCAGTAATGAAGCAGGGTTCCCAGTATCATCTTAACTCTTTTTTTTACCTATTGACTATTTAGGTTACAGTAATATTTTCTGCTTCTCCCTGAAAGTCAATTTCCTCATAACTTGGCATTAATTGGAAGCAGAAGTTCTCATATTCTTGTCAGTACAAACAGTTGGCCATCATCTGGACTGTGTGGAATATCTTCGTGTGGGTGAGTTTTGTCTAGTCAAGTTTCCATAGCTTTCAGTGTAATATAAATATATGGCTAAATATGTATGGTTAAAAAATGAAGGTAGTTTTTTTTGGGGGGTACTTACTATACTAGATATAAAGACTTATAAAGCTATAGCAATTAAAAGAGTAGTTGGTATAGCTGAATGATAAACAAATAGCAATGGAAAAGAATAGGCAACTGAGAAATAAGCCCAACATATATGAAAAGGAGTATTATGACCGATTTGAAATCAGTGAGGAAATGATGAACTCTTTAGTAAGTGGTACAGGGACTACTGAGTATCCTTATTGAAAAATAAAATAAAATTAGCCCCTTACCTCACAATATACACGCAAAAAATTCCAAATGGATTAACAATTTAAAGGTGAGAAGAAAACTTCTAAAAGTTTTGGAAGGAAATATTTGACTTCAGAAAAGGGAAGGATACCTCAAGACACAAAATTACCAAACAGAAGAAAAAGATTGATAAATTTGATTACATTAGTATGAAACCTCTACACAATAAAAATAACCATGATGAAAGTGAAAAGATAAACCACAAGATATAAAACTGGCAGAGTATAAGGATCCAGACTATTTCAAGAATTTTTACCAATAAATAACAAAAAGAGAAACAGCCTAAGTAGAAATTCACAAAGGATGAGAATTCATAGATGGGGACTTCCCTGGTGGCGCAGTGGTTAAGAATCCGCCTGCCAATGCAGGGGACACAGGTTCGAGCCCTGGTCTAGGAAGATCCCACATGCCGTGGAGCAACTAAGCCCGTGCGCCACAACTACTGAAGCCCGTGCGCCTAGAGCCTGTGCTCCACAACAAGAGAAGCCACCGCAGTGAGAAGCCCACACACCACAACTAAGAGAAAGACCACGCGCAGCAACAAAGACCCAACGCAGCCAAAAATAAATAAATAAATTAATTAATTAAAAAAAAATTCACAGATGAAAAAAGCTGAATAGCTAATACATATATGAAAATATTCTCAGCTTTATTGGTAACCGATGAAAAGCAAACAAAAACAATAATATGCAAAAAATGCATACCTATCAGATTTGCAAATATTTCAAAAATCTAATAATACCAAGTCATGTGTTTGTATATTCAATGTTTATTGGTAGATCCAATTCGAAAAGGAATTTGACAATAGCTAGTAAAGATGAATATACTCATACCCTGTGACCCAACTATTCTATTTCTAGGTATATCTTTTAGAAATGGAAACCCTCACATGTGCTCTTGGTGATATGTACCAGAATGGTCACAGAAACACTGTAATAGTGGGGAAAAAAGGGAAATAACCTAAATGAATCTCAATAGAAAATGGAAAAATAATTTACGGTTTGCTGGTAAAATTGTATCCCGGAAAATTGAGATTCTGCATGGATATTCATCTGTTTGAGTCCCTTATTTATTTTTCTAGGAAAACAATTTAGTTATAAAGAGGGATACCCTTATCTATTATATATACTTTATATATCAATTATATAGTCCACATTAATAAAAAGTTTAGGGAGTTCCCTGGTGGCCTAGAGGTTAGGATTTCACTGGTGTGGCCTGGGTTCAATCCCTGGTCAGGGAACTGAGATCCCGCAAGCCACTCAGCGTGACCACAAAAAAAAAAGAAAAAGTTTAGTGTTTTACATTATCAGTCAGGTGATTGTGGTTAAATATGACAAAGTTATTGAGCAAAATTAACCTCCTATGCAAACATAATGTATAATTTAAATTAAAGGAAACAATTTTCTACAGCAAACATTTTAACCAATGTAATGATGACTCACTCAAGTAAACTTTTAAAGGTTTTTTTTTCTTTTTGCCATTTTTAGTAAACAAACTTAGAAAAGCAGTTTTCTGTTGATAAGATAGCAAAACTATATAGAGCTCACTTAAATTTTTGGTAACTGGTATGCAAATATAATATTAATCTTAACATTTCTTTCCAAAGAAAGAATAAATTGTTAATGTGGTGCTTGAAGTTCTCAAAATCTCTTGTTTCAGTAGCTTCTTAATATTTTTTACTAAATGCCATTAAAATTTAGGATCTATTATTTCAACTTCTCTTCTAATCAATAATGAATTTTTAAAATGGAGGATTATACATTTATATTTGTATAAGCAGAAAAGCAGTGGGGGGAAAGATTGTGAATAGTATATAGCAGTGAAAATGAAAGAAATAAAACTACACGTATCAACATGGATAAATCTCAAAAATATAATGTTGAATGGAAAAGGCAAGTTGTCTGTAGTGTATGATACCATATACTTAAAAATAAGAAAAATAGTCTATTGTTTATAGATGCCTATGTATATTATAAAAGTATAAATATATGCATATATATTTCAGAAGAGTGGTTATCTCTGAGGAGGGAGGGAGAGGAATGAGGTAGGGGAAAGCTACATAGGGGGATTTTATATTTTTCCGGCTTTATTTCTTAGAAAAGATGTAAAGCAAAAATGGCAAAATGTTATGATATTTCAAAGCGAGATGGTGGGTAGCTATGTATTTATTATACTATTCTCCATCCTTTTCTGTGTGTTTGAAATATCTTGAAATTAAAATGTTAGGTAAGAGGCAGAAAAACCTCACCGTTTTACGCTTAACGTTGTACTCTATCCCTCTTTTCAAAGCTAGAAGAATATTAGCTAATTGGTCCTTCTGAAACGGAAAGAGGATGCATCTGGCATAATAGCACTGTGGCGAACTTAGAAGCCTGGGTTTTACTCTTCTTTGGCACTAAACTAACTGTGTGGCCTTGAACAAATCATATATCCTCTCTAGACCTCGCTCGATAAATGGGAAAATTGAACTAGAATGTCTTCTAAGTTTCCTCTGACACTAAAAATTTGGGATTATCACAGTACCCGTGAGACCAGATGGAAGAAAGAATCCTTGCTGTCCTAAGGACCTATTCTGAAATGGCTGCCAGGAGACTGAAAACGCCTGTTGGTCTTAAAGGCAGACCCTGCATCTGATCTAAAAACTCTATAATGTGGGAATCCCCTGGCGATCCAGTGGTTAGGACTCTGCTCTTTCACTGCCCGGGGCCTGGGTTCGATCCCCGGTTGGGGAACTAGGATCGCACAGGCCTCGTCTGGCTTGGAAAACAAACAAACAAAACTCTGCAATGCTACAATGCCCTCGAGTCCTACTGAAAAGGCTCATTTACTTTCTCTGAACTTCTTGCAGCTCTTCTGCTATAAACAGTTACCCTTATTTACCAATCTAGTTGATTCTAGGTGGGCTCTTTTCTTACTGATCTTAAAAATCCTTCTCTCAAATGCCACATCTATTGTCTTAGGCCTCAAAAATTCCACAGTGCCCTTCGAAATAAAGTTAAAGGTGTTGACTGCAAGCTCCATCATTTTCCACCAGTAGGCTCTAGCCTACTAGATAATGGCCTTCATTATTCATCATTTCTTGCTGATTCAGTCTATGATTCCATGAGGTACTTTTGTTCCCTTATCCCACAGTTTCCATTCCCTTTCTGTCTCTTGGCCTTTTCAGAACATTCTGTATATTTAAAAACAAATTATTTTCTTCCTTTAATCTATTTCTGTTCTTCTTTTCAGTATTATCCCCCAAAGAAAATAAACTTGCATTATATGTTTATCATCATATATTGCATTGTATATTGGTTGAGTTGACCTTTGTCAATTCATTAGAGCCTAGTGTCACACAGTGATATACAGTTGTCACAAAGAAAACTGGAAAACATGTTCCTCTCTGTACATGACTCCCTTCTACATTTTCTGTGTAGATGTAATTACTGGGTAGAGAATGGTGGAAATCAGGCTAGCCTTGTGAATCAGTACCCCGTGTATTCTAGTTACCTCTGCTCCGGTTCAAGAACAAAACCTAGATTCCCAACTGTAAAAGTTCAAGAAAATATATGCCATTAGTCAAAGAAAGGTTCACTTAGGAGAAGGCGGTTGGTGTAGCACAAACTACTGGGTAAACGTTACAAAGGTGATGCCTGACTTACAGTGGATTATCGTAAGTGATATCATAGGATATCACTCCTTATCCGAGTTTCTGGGTTACGGTCTACATGAGGACACAAAATACCTCATTAGCCTTCGTCCACAGCACACAGAACACTGCCAGGACACACATTCACTCAAAGTTAGTTCATGACGGTTAAGGAAATGTAGTTGTATATTTGTTATTGACCTACCTGGATTTCAAAGGTGTTTACAGTAACTTGCAACAAATCCCACTCATACTCTGTGAGAATTAATACAGAGAAATGTAAAAACAGGTAGAAAGAAGAGGCAATACTTATAGATTCATAAGTTTATTGAATACAAACTCTTCTAGTACTTTAAACTTTCCACTCAAAGTTAACCACTCACTACACTGACTTCATTTGTAATTTTAAAGGAGAATGAGTATGACATTTCTTTAACATGGAAAAGAAATACAGTGATGAGAATTCATTCAATTATGATGAGACTGAGTCCCACTTACAGCATCTTAGGACTTAGTAAAAGTCACAGAGAGAATCCTTTTCTGCCTCCCTGCAGGAGACCCAGAAAATATGAATAAATGGCATTTCCCTATCGCATTCCCCACACTAAGAAAAGATAAAACCAGCTAGGCACTTCCCCAGTCACTTCAGGCTTGGAAGCAGAGCTGCAAGTGACAGCCAAAAAAAACGTAGACAAGAAGTTGCCTTTTCCCCTCCTTCGGACTCCTGTAATGTAGGAGGTGAGAGAGAGTCCTGGTGGATGCCCAGATACAAATGATAAATAACTCAAAATGAAAGGAGTGTCTAATTATGGTGGCACAGATAGAGGGATAATAGTTTCTTTTTTTTCCCCATCTTTGGGATTTTTTATTTTTTATTTTTTATTTTTTTGCGCTACGCGGGCCCCTCACCACTGCGGCCCCTCCCGCCGCGGAGCACAGGCTCCGAACGCGCAGGCCCAGCGGCCATGGCCCACAGGCCCAGCCGCTCCGCGGCACGCGGGATCCCCCCGGACCGGGGCACGAACCCGCGTCGCCTGCATCGGCAGGCGGACTCTCAACCACTGCACCACCAGGGAAGCCCTGGGATTTTAAGAATTAGATATTACTTGCTTTTTTTCCCCCTTTGGCAAGTTTTAATTTAAAAAAAATTCCTTTCCTCTGAATGGTTTGAAAAAATATTTTGATTTTTTTCCAGGCATTTTATTGAAGTAATTTCCTGCTTTATTTTTTAAAAACGTAAAATGTGGGATGGGGATAAAGAAAGATCTACCAGACTTTAGAATAAATACTGCTTATATAAGGCCCTATCTAAAACATCCCAAGAAAAGTACACGCTTGCCGTTGTTTATAATTGGTTAAAAGAGACTGGACTGAAAAAAAAAATAACCTTAAAATCTGACACTTGATTGTCCTACAATTAATACGGAAAATGTTTCCAACTTCACTTTGAGGTTGCCCAGGCTATAGGACTGAATACTTTCCTATGGTTCCTTCCTGGGATCTGTTACAGGTTTCTGGGATTTGCTGACTGATCAAAGACCCGTGGTTATGCCCCTCTGCGCTGTCAAATGTAAATTTAAGAGCAATTTTTCTCCTTCACCATAGGTGTTGCAGATTTGAGGCTAGATTCTCATTTTTTGTTGTCAGCAGGGAATTGGGAATGTGCCATCCTGAACTTGGAAGAGGAAGAAAGGGTCCAGTTTCTCCAGAGCAATACTTGGTTATAATTTTTTTTTTTTTTTTGGTACGCGGGCCTCTCACTGTTGTAGCCTCTCCCGTTGCGGAGCACAGGCTCCGGACGCGCAGGCCCAGCGGCCATGGCTCAAGGGCCCAGCCGCTCCGCGGCATGTGGGGTCCTCCCGGACTGGGGCACGAACCCGTGTCCCCTGCATCGGCAGGCGGACTCTCAACCACTGCGCCACCAAGGAAGCCCGGTTATAATTTCTTGACAGTCATTTTCCCCATCATATAGCAAAAACCCTTACTGAAAATGGAAAGAAAGGTGATTATCCTCATTCTTAGATTTTTCTGAGCATAAGAAGAGAGCCATAGTGAATTCATAGTGTCGTCTTGGAGAGAAGAAACTAAAAGAAAACCGCACAGTGCTTGTCACGTTTTTCTTCTTTTGATGACCAGTGGAAAACTTTGCAGGATCAAGGCTTGTTGTTAATAGAGCTTCCTAAGTGTAACCTCTTTTATTTGGTCAGGTCAATTCACTGCTTTTCAAGACTCTGAATAACATTTACTAATGGGCATTTATTGAACCGCCGACTATGGTACTGGCATCGTACTAGCTGCGTGGATACTGAGAAGTTTACATTCTAGTCGGGGAGAAAGACAAAATGGGCTGTAAAATGTGTTGTGACACAGAAATGTGAACATAGCTCTGGGAGCCTATAGGAGGGGTGGGGAAGTGAATCATGGTCACAGAAGGCTTCGTGGCGAAGATGATTTCTCACCTGAGCTTTGAAGGATGAGTAGGGTTAGCCAGATGAACCAGTGGAGACTTGGGTCAGCGGGCATTCCAGGAGAAGGGTGAACGTTCAGTCTAAAATGTTTGGGGGGCTTCCCTGGTGGCGCAGTGGTTGAGAGTCCGCCTGCCTATGCAGGGGACACGGGTTCGTGCCCCGGTCCGGGAAGATCCCACATGCCGCGGAGCGGCTGGGCCCGGGAGCCATGGCCGCTGAGCCTGCGCGTCTAGAGCCTGTGCTCCGCAACGGGAGAGGCCACAGCAGTGAGAGGCCCGCGTGCCGCAAAAAAAAAAAAAAAAAGTTTGGGTCTGCGTTTGATTCCTGTAGGGGGCACTGTTACTGTTCTATTTAGGGTGGATGCCAGTGTATGCTGGATGAGTCTCAGTGCTTCCGGGAACACTAACGTGGAGGAATATAACCCTGATCATCGCAGAGCAGGCACCTGTTTGGACAGGACCATTGTCTTCCTGGTCCTTTTACATAGTTAATGCTGCCTTCATGCCTAAAGCATTTCCATGCTTTCACATGAACTTAAAAAAAATTCAATGTGGGTGTTATATAATCAGAACACCAGTACTTAGAGGCAACTCTTTCTGCCAGCAGTGAAATATTTTATTGACTACTCTTTGTCTCAGTTAACCCATCTGGGCTGCATTGTACAACTTTTCAATCACGACAAGTTTCCCTTTATTTTAAGGCAATAGAACATATGACAATTATGACATTCTTGGGCATTTTCTTGGTTCAGAAGAGAGAAATATATAATAAGGCATTTTATCAGATGTTTTGAATTTAAATTTTCATTTCTCAGGAGGAATAATACATACATCTGTAGCCTAACCATTAAATTCTAAATATAACCCATTTAAGAGATAGGGGTTTTTTTTAATCATTATTTTAAAGGGTATTTGCTGACATTCTTCCCATCTCTCTCCGCTCCGCTTTAAAAAAAAAACCCAAAACTCTAAGCAAGATTACAGCTGTGTTTCTGGACCACGCAAAGGATCATTTTTGTTTCTGAAATTTGGCATACCTCTTTCGAGAACCCTGTCTGAAAGGTCTCTCTCTTGGGCTGGAGTCACAATTTTCGAGGGCACACATGAGCAGGGAGAGAGTTAAATCACTCCTCGGCACCAGTGGGACGACAGGACACCCTCACTCTTGACTTTCTAGAAAGAGCTTGTAAAAAGCTTTCTTGTTACGTGAAATCACCCTTGACTCATAGATCGCTGACTTCCAGCCCTCGCCTGCCCTTCGCCGTGCCCTCCAGGGCCCTTGCCTCCCTCTCAGGACAGCTGTTGTGGCGCTGAAACCCAGACAGCACCACAAACCAAGGGTCTGGCTGGGTGCCCACTCATACATTCATTCTTTCAATCATTCATCTTTCCATAAGTATTGACAGTTATTGAGTGCCTACTTCATGTCGGGCAGTGTTCTAAACAGACACCAAAACGGACACAAATCCTAGTCTTCGAGAGACTGAATGTGCTAAGGTACATGTCTATTAGCTCTGGTGCACTGCTTTCTGTTTCCGTAGCTACTGATATAGGTATCTGCCAGTATGGCTGGGATTCAGTGTTTCTTCCAGGCACTTTGCTCCACTGTCACTCTTAGGAGTAGCCTTCTCAGTACGGTGCTTCTGACCGATTACATGCATTTTTTCCCCCAAGGCATTCCGTAGTATTTAGTAAGGTAGAAGTTCCTGCCTCAGTTCACATTGTGCGGCAGGTCGACATCTACCTCGGACGATTCAGATGTTGCGGAAGAGTTTGGATCATCAGCTAGACTGTCCCCTCCCTATAGTAATGTCCTCCCAAGGATTTTCCTCTCCCACTGTCATTTTAAGTGTCTGACTCCTACCAGGCTGCCCACAGCCATCTTTGCCATCAGATATGGGCTAACAAATGTGAACCTTTTTTAAAAGGGAGGATCTACATCCCAATCTCTAATCTCACAAAGGTATTTTTTTCCTCCCATCCCTATATGAATTTGTAGATGCAAACAAAAATGAGAATGGAATACCTTCCAGCTTCTCTAGACAGCATCCAAGCTCAAATGCCAGTAGATGTTACCTCTCTTAACCTAAGTAACTAAGCACCAGCCTTTGCTGAGCTAAAGAATCTCCTGTTATATATGAAATACAATAAACATTTTACTAAAGGTGACTTTTTAAAAAGCTATTTGAATATTTCCTGTTTTTTTAATTTTAAATTAAGCTCTTCCCGTTTTTTACTGTAAAAGTAAAATATAATCATTTTTAATTACAAAATAAACATAGAAAGACAGGAATATAAGCCATTATATTTTATACATTGTAACTTCCTTTTTTTTTCTTTTTTTAATGTTCACTTTTTAAAAATTATTATTGTTATTATTATTTTGGCTGCGTTGGGTCTTCGTTGCTGCACGCGGGCTTTCTCTAGTTGCGGCGAGCGGGGGCTGCTCTTTCTTGTGGTGTGCGGGCTTCTCATTGCGGTGGCTTCTCTTGTTGCGGAGCAGGGCTCTAGGCACATGGGCTTCAGTAGTTGTACCACGTGGGCTCAGTAGTTGTGGCTCGCGGGCTCTAGAGCACAGGCTCAGTAGTTGTGGCTCACAGGCTTAGTTGCTCCATGGCATGTGGGGATCTTCCCGGACCAGGGATCGAACCCATGTCCCCTGCATTGGCAGGCGGATTCCCAACCACTGTGCCACCAGGGAAGCCCCATTGTAACTTCTTATCTCTCAAAAACGTTTTAAAATAATTTTTAAGTCAATTATTTCCCCCCAAAATACAGAAAAACATAGAGTATTAAAAAGTTTCCAGTTTTCTCCCACAATAGAATTTCTTAGTGTTAATCACTAAACAGTGGCTATCCTCCTAGATATTTCTGTGCATACGTAAACTTATATTTTCAGTCTTTTTGAATGCACAGTGTTTTGGAGGGGGTTTAATTTACAAAATGTTACTTTTTTTTTCAACCACTTTGTTGAGGTATATTTTACATATCACATGATTCACTCAAATGTACAATTCAATGATTCTTAATACAATTATTTTACTATTTTACATGTGCAACTATCACCATATATGCATTTTGTGGGGTTTTTGTTTCTTTGTTTGTTTTTTAATTTTTGGCCTCAACCTCGTGGCACGCGGGATCTTAGTTCCCCAACCGGGGATCGAACCCGCGCCCCCTGCAGTGGAAGCGCAGAGTCTTAATCACTGGACCACCAGGGAAGTCCCAATACATGCATTTTAAAACGTTTGCATCACTCAGTAAGATGGTTCACACACATTTACTGTCAACCCCTGTTCCTCTGAGCCCCAACCCAGGGAAATATATACGAATCTACTCTCTGTTTAGAGCTTTGCCTTTTCTGGACATTTTATATAAATGGAACCATACAATATGTGGTCTCTTGTGTCTACTTTCTTTCACTTAGCACAATACATTTATTTTCAGAAAGTGAAGACAAACGAAATGAATACTTAATGAGTTTTGTTTGAAAATGATCTCTCTCAAGTAAAAAAATACAAAGAAGTTTTATGTACCACCAATGTTAGGGAAAGAACTAACAGCATTTATCAGCCATTGAGAACCCCTGCAAGATATCTAAATTTTTTGACATTCCACTCTCCCCTCTAGTGGCCAGGATGAAAAAAGGATATTGTGTTTGTTGCTAGTCAGAACACATCTCAGATTCTTCAAATGCTCCTAAATGAGAGGCATTACCTTTGGGGATTTCATGTGAGAGATATCTCCTTTTTGTTTATTAGGGACCTCTTATAAAGCAAATTTCCTGGGAGGCATAATTTATCATTCCCCGCAGTTCTTCCCGCCATCAAATCTACCAGCCTCCCCATGTGGAGGGATTTAGTATTGTATCAAGAGTTCAAACTGTGGTGCCCAATTGTCCAAGTTCAAATCTCAGGTCTGCCGCTTCCTAGTTATGGGACCTGGGGCAAGTTACCCGCTCAGTGGCTGAGTTTCTTTTTCTTCTGTAAGATAAGGATGATAATCATACCTGCCTCATGGGCTTGTTGTGAGAACTGAATGAATTAAGATGCGTGGAACTCCTTAGAACGTCCTGGCACACAGTAGGAGTTGAATAAATCTTATGCATCCTCCATTCCATGTTTTCTGCCTTCGTTCCTACCACAATAAATGCCCAAGCCAGCCCTTCCCTGTGCTCTGCTGTTATCCCACCCTTCCTCCCAATGACGTTGCCTTGGTGATTTTCTCATCTTTCTCCTCTGCTCATCTTTCCCTTCTCGTAAGGAAGGAAGTCATCCCACTTCCTTCCTTCTCCAGTACTGCCTTTTCAGTTCATGACAAAGACTATTGCCGAAGTCTTCCCATCAGTCCCCTACTTCTATCCCTCCAACCAGAGTATTTAAAAAATATTAACCAGGGGACTTCCCTGGTAGTCCAGTGGTTAAGAATCAGCCTTCCAATGCAGGGGATGAGGGTTCGATCCCTGGCCGGGGAGCTAAAATCCCACAGGCCGTGAGGCAGCTAAGCCCACGCACCCTAGAGCCCGTGCGCCACAACTAGAGAGCCTGCACACTGCAACTACTGAGCCTGCGTGCCCTGGAGCCTGTGTGCCACAACTAGAGAGAAGCCCAAGCACCGCAACGAAAAATCCCACATGCCACAAGTAAGACCTGATGCAGTCAAATAAATACTTTAAAAAAAATTAAAAATATTAACCAGAATTTATTTGTTTCTGCTCAGAACTAATGTTTTGGGGGAATGAGTAATTGGCATGTTGTATGTGATGGATGCTCAAAGACTTTGCAGTAAAAAATGGCTCCCCTATGGCCAACTGTTGATGCTTCACAGCCCTTGCTTTTCCGGGTCCAGCACCCGGAAAACCATGGACTTCTCAGTTTTGGAGACAATCCTGATCAAGGCAGGCAATATATCTAGAGCCCGTTTTCACACACAGATCGTGTCTGAGATTAATTCTACTGTTATCAGCCCTACATTGCTGTCACTTCTGCACTTCCTGGGTGAGCTCTGGAACCCTAGTACTACCCTCTAAGCTGCACCCTTCCTAATCACCTGCTATGTTTGCCTAGGGTGTGGGCGTCGAAACTTTTCCTGCAGTGTCTGCTTTAGACACCAGGACCCTCTGCCGGAAGTAAAATTTTTCCTGACTACTAACATTGGATGTGGATACTTGTAAGATGCTTAGGCTTTGCCATTTTTCTTTGCAAGCGATTAGACTGGGCCTCCATCCCCCATAGCTTATCTGAGGTCCTGCTGGAGCCTAGAAGAATCACCCAACACTGCCATTCACCTCACTCGGAATAACATCCCTCACTAGGAGATGCCTGTTGACACGTCCTGCCTGCTAGATGAGAACTCCTTGGATATCGTAGGGTGTGGAGATGCTATACTCCCTCAGTTCTGACACATGCGACTGGCCAAGTTCCATGTCGCACATGTTGTTTGTTTTGCCACAAAAGCTGGGAATAAGTCTGCTCCTCTAACAGCCCTGTCAGTCCCAAAGCACTCCCACATGGTAAACTCACCAGGACAGGCTCCCTCCCTGCATTTCTTGCTGCAACGGGGCTGAAAGTTACTGAGGATAAGTCAGTACTGAGGCTAAGTCAGGAAAGTAGTATGAGAATTCAAATGGAGGCCCACATACCACATGTCCACAGAAATATAGATTGTCAATCAAGTGGACAAATTGTGTAATAAGACCTATTCCATCCTCTAACCTTGAGGAATACACCTTCAGAGTAATAAAATGGAAATGTGTAAATCTATTTAAAGCTATGACTAAAAATTGGCAAAATATTAAAGATAGATGATTTTAATTATCACTGTGTGTCTGGGTGTTCTATCGATGAGTACGAAATAAAGGCAATCATAATTCATAAACTTTTATGTACTTATTTCTCTGGCCTTCATGTTAGCAAGTCATCAGTTATGATGTTATCATCAAGATTCTTATAATGATTAGCCTTGACGTTCACTGTTTCATACTGTTTTGGGGAATGGGAACCCTCCTTTGCTCTGACTTCATGTCTAACACACCTGGCCTTTCTCAGCCCCGTTCACTGCCTGGTCCCTAGGGGAGGAGTGAGGTATTTGAATGGCGAGTTTGGGAGAAGAAGCTGAACATGGTCAAGCTCTTCCTCCTTCTTTTCTTTGAGTTTTGCCTGCTCACAGGGTGCACACTGTCTGCTCTGCCTTTCCATGTGGTTGTCCAGCACTATCTATGAGGAGGTAGGTAAGTTCAATTTAAGGGTGAGCTATTAGGTAAGCCACTTGGCCAATATACCTAATCTATATATAATGGCAACAGAGGTGAGATTTTGCTCTCTTGCTCTCTTTCTCTCTTGGTTCCACATTTGGGCAGGAAACAGAGCTATCATTCATTGGGTCCCATCAATTCTGACATGCGTGGTGGATGAAGTTCACAGGGGCACACAGCCTGGGCATTGTGCTTCTTTCATAGGTTTGCCCAAATGTTGACCCAAATATTTTTTGTTGTTGTTGCCAGGCAGCTTACGGGATCTCAGTTCCCTGACCAGGGATTGAACCCGGGCCATGGCAGTGAAAGCCTAGAATCCTAACCACTAGGCCACCAGGGAACTCCCCAGTGCGGGCCCAACTTTTAACTAATTCTCCATAACACAATTTAAGTCATGGTTTTACCGGAGGCTCAAGGAAGGAGTGCAACACAGAAAATGCCTCACTACTACAGCCCAATGCCGGATCTGCCCTGGGGTCTCTGGTCAGGTCAGCTCCATGCCTGGCTACTGTAATTGATCTCAGACAGCTCGCTCTGTCACCCCGAGACTTGCTCCATCACTCCAATCTCGCGCCTCTGCCTCAGAAACCCAGACTCAACAATCCGCCTGCCCCTGCTGAGTCTCAGAGAGAAGAGGAAGACCTTCTCTCCTCTGCGCCACAGCCCACTTCTCCTAAGTCCTCAGCTTCTTCTGCGCCTGAACCGACTTTCCCCCAAGTTGAGCAACAGTGGGAACATAGTTTGTCAGAGGAAAATCCACCCTCCGAAATAGGTGTGAATTCCGGCGCTAGGGCTCTTACAGTGCAGTTCAAAAGTACATTTTCCAAAGTTTGCGTTATATACGTGCTGTTAAACAATATCATGGGTGGTAAACAAATTGATTACACAATTCACAGTGAACTATATCAAGCCTAGCCTAGTTCTTTTGATTTATTTATTTATTTTTAAAACTTATTTTATTTATTTATTTTTGGCTGCGTTGGGTCTTTGTTGCTGCGCGTGGGCTTTCTCTAGTTGCAGCGAGCGGGGGCTACTCTTGGTTGCGGTGCGCGGGCTTCTCACTGCGGTGGCTTCTCTCGTTGCAGAGCACGGGCTCTAGGCGCATGGGCTTCAGTAGTTGTGGCGTGCATTCTCAGTAGTTGTGGCTCGCAGGCTCTAGAGCGCAGGCTCAGTAGCTGTGATGCACGGGCTTAGCTGCTCCGCGGCACGTGGGATCTTCCCCCACTGGGGCTGGAACCCATGTCCCCTGCATTGGCAGGCGGATTCTTAACCACTGTGCCACCAGGGAAGCCCCTAAGTTAGTTCTTTGTAGAGTCTTTCCTTCTGTCTGAGAGAAGATTAGGCTTGTACCTTTCTTCTGTACTCTTCTCTGAATTCTGCATCTCCAAACAGCTACTCCAAAAAAATGCAGGACTCCTTGGAAGCATGGGCCAGTCTAGTTGCTTAACACTCTAAGAAACTTTAGCAGACACTTAGTGAATTACCGCCTAGCAGTTATGGCCTTTGTGGAGATAATGTCATAGTTGATCAGATATCCTTCATCAGATATGCCTAACCTCATTACTTGTCAGGTGCGTCAGTAGGTCCTAAGGAAAGCAGATAATGAGACAGAGTTAGGAGATTTATTGGTGAATAAAACCTATGAAAGATAAGGGGAAAGGATACAGGATTGGGCAGAGAGAGCCTTCAGATCATGATGCAGATCTGACGCTTGTAAAAGGAAAGGGAGGAGGAAGCAGGATGGGGCAGAGAGAGCCTCAGGCAGACACAGATCTGATAAAGTGTCAGCCGACCATCCAGAGCAGATTGCCTGTTAGAGGAGCTCAGCTTTGGGCAGAAATGATCAGACTCGGTTGCCCTGGCGTGCACAGTCATGGGATGGGGCTGCCCGGGAGGACCGTGGCGTAAGCCAGACAGCTGAGGTGGATAATTCCTTGCAGCTGAACAGGATGTTCTTCCCTGAAAAGAGATCTAAGTATGGAATCTCCTTGGCTTCCACAGCAGGGAAATTGCTATCTGTCAGCTGACTTTCCATCAGTTAGAAGACCAAGTGAACCCTCGAAAATGTTTCGCTCATCACTTTAGCAAGATCCATTTCCTAACTCTTCTCTTTCTCTTTTACTTCTCTCCATCACTACTGCCAGCACTCCACTCCACGCCATTATTTCTTGCTAGGACTATTGCAGTAACCTCTACTGGTCTTCCCGTACCTACTCTTGTGGCTTCCAGACTCTTCTTCCCACTACATTCAGAGACATCTTTTCAAATACAAGTGTAATTAAAACGCCTAGTAGCTTAGCATTTCTCTTAAAAGACACAGTTAAATTGTGAGCATCATTTTCAAGGTCCTGAGGGTCACTCCCAACTACCGCTTCAGCCTAATCTCATACTCTTCATCCGTTATGCTCTAATACAGTAGCCATCTTTCTGTTCCTAGGAAATGTGCCTTCTTTCTTTCACGGGGCTTTTGCATATGCAAGTTCCTCTGTCTGGGATGCTTCTTGCATCCTTTCCACGTCTGAGAAGTACAGCACGGTGCAGCCGGCGTTTGTTTATTTTCTCCCCGTTCAACATACTCTAGATTTTGTTTTAAAATTAAGCAAAATGTAGGTCAGAGGGCAGCATTTTTTATGAAAATAAAATGAAATATAGAGGGAGAGCATAAATAGACATGTAAAATATTGAAGGACAGTATTACCACACAAGTCACATGTGGAAAAATTTGAATACAATGATTTAAAAGGATAATTTTCAATTATTTAAAATTATTTTTCAGATCACTGTAAAGAATAAATTTGCAGCCAATTATTTCTGTGGAACCATGAAAACATTATGTAGCGTTCTGTGAAAAAAGCGAAATACAAACTGATAAAATACAGGACTTCCATTTCTTGCAGTTCAGACAACCGGATAACGAAAAACTTCTTGCTGTGTAATATCTAGAAATTTTGAATAAAATAGAATCAATATTCCTTTAAATGCATAGCTGAGAAATATCTCCAAGGGAAAGAGAGAGAGGGAGAGACAGAAAGTAGAGAGAGAATATAGTAAAAATTGATCAAATTAGGTGAGATGTATACGGGTGTTCTTTGAATTATATTTTTACTTTTCTGTGTGCTTGAAATTTTTCAATTAAAATAATTAAAGTAAAACAATAACAAAAATAACAAGATAGGCCCCAAATTCTGAACACAGTGTCAGGTGATAAAGGGGACAGGATGGGGGTGGGTGATCAAAATTATAGCATTTCAAGGTCATTGTGTTCAAGGTCATTGTGTTCTACAGAAGGGTAGAGACAACTACTTTGGTTTTTTAAAATTTATTTTATTTTATTTTAATTTTTTTGACAGTTTTTTGTTTTATTTTTTACTTTCATCACTTTGAATATTTTGTCCCACTACTTCCTGGAATCTCTTGTTTCTGATAATAAGTCATCTCATTTCTTACTGGGACCCCCATATACATAATGACTTGTTTTTCTTTTGATGCTTTCAGGATTTTCTCTTTGCCTTTGACTTTTTAATACATTAACAATAGTGTGTCTGAGGGTATATCTTTTTTATCTTTTATTCAAACAGAAGGTCACAAAAATTGTAATCACCCTCATCAGTTCACTCAGTCCCGTGTAGTTAATTCTTTTTCATCTTGATCTTTTGTTAGCACTTTTATGAATTCATCAGTTTTCCATTAGAGTTCTGAACATGCTTCTTCGTTCAGTTCAGCAGTATAGTCAGTTACCAGAAACCTGTACTTGTCAGAGTCTTTTCCATGAATTCCTTGAAGATGAAACCCTTTTATAGGAACATTTTTGCAAAAGCATCAGAGCACACCCAGAACTGTCTGTACATGACAGAAGACTTAAAAAGAGACAACTAAAAGTATTGAAAGATATGCACAAGGGCGTTTATCTCAGCACTGCTTACATAGCTTCACAAATTGGAAACTGGTACGTGAATTATGATATATATACATTCAGGGTAATACTGTGCAATCATTAATAATGATGGTGATCCCCCATGCTTACTGACTTGAAAAGATTTCAGGCTTACGGCTGAGCAAAATAGGTCACAGAATACATGTAGAAGCTTGTTTACATAAAATCATTTTTAGGGCTCCCCTGGTGGCGCAGTGGTTGAGAGTCCGCCTGCCGATGCAGGGGACACGGGTTTGTGCCCCGGTCCGGGAAGATCCCACATGCCGCGGAGCGGCTGGGCCCGTGAGCCATGGCCGCTGAGCCTGCGCGTCCGGAGCCTGTGCTCCGCAACGGGAGAGGCCACAACAGTGAGAGGCCCGCGTACCGCAAAAAAAAAAAAAAAATCATTTTTATACATCTATGATTATGACAATGGCTCTCTCAGTAATAACTGACTAGATGATTTCACTTTGTGCTTTACACTTGTCTGCATTTGAATTTGTTAAAATGGGCATAAAAAATAAAAACAGTAAAGCTTTTCTTACATATAAATGATCCACTAAATTCCAAGTACTTTTTGCTCTGCCATTTCCACCTGGGCTCTGTTGGCAAAGATGTCTGAAATCACTGTACCCAGAAATGAAGAGAAAGCAGAGACTAGAGCACAGCTGCACTTTCTCCTCTCTTGTAAGCAGTTGAGTCTGCAGGACTTCAACATACACAAAAATGTGTCATGTCTTCTTCTTGTCTGAAAGTTGGGAATATATGGCCTATTCCTGTCTGGCTAGGAGATACACACAGAGAAAGGGGTCATCATTTCCCTGGTCCAGTGAAAAAAGGGCTCCTTAAGGCTCACTGCCACTAGATTGGAAAAGCAGCTGTGATCAAATAAGTACCCTAAGGCTATGGAACTCAATATCAAAGAATTCTTCTCAATCCCATGACTCAAGATGACCCCTCCCTTCACATTCTTTCAATATTGCACCTAATTCATCTACCAGAAAACTTTCCAGTTCCTTCTCAGCAGTTCATTCCCGTCTTTTCTAAACCTGGCACTAAGGCACTGCTTCCATCAAGGATTTAGCAAAGTATGCAGATGCACATGGAAGATTTGTTGAGTTATGAGATCTGGGTGCCTCTTGGCCCAAAGATGCACCAAGGTTTGTAGGTGTTATAGGAAATGCATCTGAGAGTCTAAAAAGCATTTTTAATATCAAAATGTGTGTCCTGACCTAAGTGCCTTAGTTGAGCCTCCTGTTTGTACAGTTATGAACGTTTATCCAACTCTGGAGGTTTGCGAAGTCCATGTTCAAAATATAATATAGATTTGTAAATGTTAAACTCCTGGTGGGAGTGCCGGGTAGGTACTCTCAAGCACTGCAAGTGGGAGTATAAATTTGTACAATCTTTCTGAAAGAGAAAAACATTGCTATGGAGTAAATTGTGTCTCCTGTTGAAGCCCTCACCTTCCCCCCACCCCGCAAGTGTGTCTGTATTTGGAGACGGGCCTATAAGGAGGTAATTAAGGTTAAATGAGGTCATAAGGGTGGGGTCCAATCCAATAAAGCTGGTGTCTTTACAATAAGAGGAAGAGACAACAGAACTGGAAAGGCCATGTGAAGACACAGGGAGAAGTCAGCTATCTAAAAGCCAGGAAGAGCTCTCATCAGAAACCACATTTGCTGGCACCTTGGTGATGGACCTCTGACCTCCAGAATGTTCTGTTGCTTAAGCCACCCAGTCTGTGGTATTTTGTTATGGTAGCCTGAGCAAACTAATACAGGTACCAAAACTTTAAAAAAAATGCTTAATCTTTTACACAATTCTACTTCTAGGAATAATCTCTAAAGAAATCATCATGAATATACACAAAAATGTAAGTTCAAGGAGAGTCTATGCAGTCTTATTTATAATATGAAAAAAATTAGAGGGCTTCCCTGGTGGCGCAGTGGTTGAGAGTCCGCCTGCCGATGCAGGGGACACAGGTTCGTGCCCCGGTCCGGGAGGATCCCACGTGCCGCAGAGCGGCTGGGACCGTGAGCCATGGCCGCTGAGCCTGTGTGTCCAGAGCCTGTGCTCCGCAACGGGAGAGGCCACAGCAGTGAGAGGCCCGGGCACCGCAAAAATAAAAAATAAAAAAAAATTAGAAACAAATATCCAGGTTCATGTGATTGAATAAATAAAGGTAGATTGAACAAATAAATGATGAAACTCAGTCTTTTAATGTGCTGTGGAAAGATATTTAACATGGAAAAGGAGTCATAAACATATTATTAGGTGAAAAAACAAGGTTATAAAATAGTGAATACAATCCAATTATTAGGAAGAAATATTGTTATGCATAGAAAGAAGTGGAGATGGATTTACTTATATAAATATTTATTTTTATACCAAAATATTAAGAATAATAAGGTCAGGATGATAAATTAACCAGCAATTTTTAGTTTCTTCTTTTTGTTTATATATATGGGTTTTCCAAAAAAATCACAGTGAATACGTATTAATAATTTTTGGAATAAGAAAGAAGCCTACAAAGTTCATTACATTCTTGCAGATATGAGTTTGATAGACTGAAACATCAAGCTGAAAAAATAGGTTGCATTTAGAGTCAAAACTGTAATTTTTCTGAAGGGAAACAAACTACTTGGATAGCAACCCTCAACTTTCAGGTGGTGATAAACTCACCGAGAGCCAACAGTATGATATGACTGCTAAAAACGTTAATATAATCTTAGGTTGCACAATAGAAGTACAGTTTATCATACTTTGTTTAGTCCACACCTAGAGTATTACCACATCTAAAAAGAGTGCCACAATTTAAAAACAGATAAACTGAGTCCATAGGAAAACAACTAAAACAGTGTAGGAGCACATGGCGGTTGAATGAGGATGCTTCCTGGGTTCCAGAAAGAGAAGAGGAAGGTTGGACATGGCAGCTGGCAAATAGAGGGCTAGCATATGGAAGATGTAATTGATTTTGTTTTCTATTATGCCCTTGAGGGAAGAACTAGAATAAATCACTATTGGTTATAAGGAGGTAGCTTTCATATTAAATACAAGAAAACTTTCTAACAGTCATTGGTCTATGGTAACAGGATGGGCGGGGGTTGAGTAAGGGGTGAGATAAATAGGAGATGTAGAAAGTTGTATATCCAGGTGGGAAATTAGACCAGGTAACTGGTCAGGTCCATTCTACACCCAGGGGTCCAGGTTATTTTTATTTTTTTAATTAATTAAGTAATTAGTTTTTTTTTTTTTTTGCGGTACGCGGGCCTCTCACTGTTGTGGCCTCTCCCTTTGCGCAGCACAGGCTCCGGACGCGCAGGCTCAGCGGCCATGGCTCACGGGCCCAGCCGCCCCGCGGCATGTGGGATCTTCCCGGACCGGGGCACAAACCCGTGTCCCCTGCATCGGCAGGCGGACTCTCAACCACTGCACCACCAGGGAAACCCTAATTTATTTTTTAATATTTATTTATTTATTTGGTTGTGTCGGGTCTTTGTTGCAGCATGTGGGCTCGTTAGTTGTGGCAGGCCGGCTCTTCAGTTGTGGCATGCATGTGGGATCTAGTTCCCGGACCAGGGATCGAACGCAGGCCCCCTGCATTGGGAGCACGGAGTCTTAACTACTGCACCACCAGGGAAGTCCCCCAGGTTATTTTCAGAGCATGCCTCTGAACCCAGGGGATGGGTCTGTGCTCATAACAAAGAAACACATCTCATTGTGCTCAACAGTGACCAGTCAGGAAGCCCAACACCTTCAACTTCAGGCTCTCTCTCCCTCTCCAGACTGTCAGGCCTGTTTCTGATATATTTGTTTCCTCTTTTTTCCTTCCCCCATAGAAATATTTTCACAAAAATGATTTTAAAAGTATATATATATCGGGCTTCCCTGGTGGCGCGGTGGTTGAGAGTCCGCCTGCCGATGCAGGGGACACGGGTTCGTGCCCCGGTCCGGGAAGATCCCACATGCCGCGGAGCGGCTGGGCCCGTGAGCCATGGCCGCTGGGCCTGCGCGTCCGGAGCCTGTGCTCCACAGGGGGAGAGGCCACAGCAGTGAGAAGCCCACGAACCAAAAAAAAAAAAAAAAAAAAAAAAAGTATATATATGCTCACTGCAAAACCCCTGCAGGCTCCTTTCTACTCTCCATTTCAGTATTTTTATATATAAATGATACATCCTATCCCCAGTATGGGATGATTCTTCACTCAGTAATTATACTGGGTGCTTTTCAATGTTAGTACACATACTGGGTGTCTGAAAAGTTGGGAAGTCGAGGATAAATTTATTTTATTTTTTATTGTGCTAGATACACATAACAAAATTTACCATTTTAACCATGGTTAGGGGTACAAGTCAGTGGCATTAAGTCCATTGACAATGTTGTGCAAGTGCATTCATGAAGATACATTTCTTCTTAAACAGTATCTGCTAGTTACAATTTCAAAAAATATGCTCAATGCGTTGTTTTCAACCTTCAGACACCTTTTCGGGTACATTTAAAGCAATGGGTCGAAGTGTCAATGTGAACAAACTAACATGAATCTGCTGTTTTCCCTGTGTTTCCAAGCCTTGTAAACACTGTAGTGCCACAGGCAGGCCGAAGGTAGAAAGGAGTGAACAAGGGTTCTGTAGTCTTGGCTCAAACACTACTGGATATATGACCTTGGGCACATTATTTAACCTATTACTCTATCATTGTTTGACTCCTTTTATTCTTCCGACATCCTAGTGACCTTCAGAGAGCTTTTCTCTTTTCTCTACTCCAGTAAATATAGCTTTACAAGTGGTTTCAACAGAGACTGGCCTGCGTGGCATAATTTGGAAGATAGCAAGAGAATCACCCGTCCAGACCATCTTCCCTAACGCCCTGCTGTGGTGCTTCACATTCCAACTTGGCATCACTGCTTTGCCGAGCTGTCCTCATGGGAGTGCAACCCGTGCGGCTGCAGGGTCCTCACAGTTAGAAGGGCCCTGTACTTGGTCTGATGGCCTGCTGTTCCTGTCTTGAAACTCTTAATTTTGAACAAGGTGCCCTGCATTTTCGTTTTGCCCCGAGACCCACAAATTATGGAGCAAGTCCTGTTCCTTTGAGTGAAAGTGCTGTCCTCAGAAGGGCTTTATTTTATTTATTTATTTTTTTGCGGCACGCGGGCCTCTCACCGTTGTGGCCTCTCCCGTTGCGGAGCACAGGCTCCGGACGCGCAGGCTCAGCGGCCATGGCTCACGGGCCCAGCCACTCCGCGGCACGTGGGATCTTCCCGGACCAGGGCACGAACCCGTGTCCCCTGCATCGGCAGGCGGACTCTCAACCACCGCGCCACCAGGGAAGCCCAGAAGGGCTTTATTTTAAGAGTGAATAATTTACCTGAAATGCATACCATATTAACACCAGTTAACACACATTTTGTCACTTTAATTAACATGTTAATTAATTAGTGAAGACAGCAGCGATCTGAAGGATTGAAGCATTGAGCCTCCAATTTTTGATGTGGAGAAGAAGCCTGCAGAGGTCCAGAGCATGAATACTGCCTGCACAGGATACCCTCAGGGCCTCTGAGAGGGGGGTGGGCGGAGCAGATGAAGGCACTAGACACCAAGGACTTGATGCATTTTTGTTGAATGACAGTACAATTAAATGAGTGAATGAATGAATGAAGAAATGAATGAATGAAAGGTGCTAAGGGGAAGAATGGAGGAGACACGGAACTCAAGTTTGGATGTATGTATGTGCTCTATGAGGCATAGACTCAAACACTGGCAGCTCCATCCCCAAGTCAGAGACCAAATGGTTGCCTCGTCTCTGAGCTCTTCTGCCTGTGGTGTGAGCTTCGGGAGAAGCTAAGCGTGCTCTCCTAGTCACAGCAGACAACATCCAGGGCTGGAGAACAAGCTGGAGGCAGTGACCAAAGGCATGAGGAGGTGACCTGCCTCTGCAGCCATGTGGCCAGCATGCTGCCCCAGGATCATACTCCACCATAAGTGGTGACAAACTGGCTCAAATAAAATCTCTCTTTGGGTAACTATAAATGCTAGATATCCCCAAAAGAAGGTGAGTCATTTTAGCTAAGGTCGCTGCTGTGGACACGAGTCCTGGTTCCTGTAGATCCTCTGACCCAGTCTCCTGAAGCAGAAGCAGCTGGGCGAGGCTGTATCCAGAGGGACCCTCCTTTCTTGTCCCCACAAGTTCCCACACATGCTTACACCACGTCTTCTCGTTCGTTGAAGGTGATCCGTGTGTGGGTTCCTTCGATCTTAAACAAGCGAACCAATTCGGAGCACCCTACTGTTGTAACAAACATCTTACATAGACGAGGTGGAAGCAAACTGAATGTCCATCGGCTGGTGAAAAGGATAAACCAAATGTGGTATACACATGGAGTGGAATACGATTCAGCCTTAAAAAGGAAGGAAACCTTGTCACAGGCTACAACATGGATGAACCACGAGGACGTTACACCAAGTGAGATGAGCCAGTCACAAAAAGACAGGTACTGTAGGATTTCACTTACGTGAGGGATATAAAGTAGTCACGCGCACAGAAACACAAAGCAGGAGGGTGGTTGTCAGGGGCTGGTGGGGAGGGGAAGTTGTTGAATGGGTACAGAGTTTCAGTTTTGCTAGTTGGAAAAGTTCTGGAGGTCTGTGCACCACAATGTGAATGTATCAATACTTAACACTACTGAGCGCTGCACTTAAAAATAGTTAAGATGGTAGATTTTCTATTATGTATTGATTACCACAATTTAAAAATTTAAACATTATTGGAAAAAAATCTTACATAGACCGTTCAGATCCGGGGACCATTTGATTTCACTGCAGCTGAAACTTTTCTCCTCATACATCTCGATCATGATGGTTTATAAGGTGTCTGTCTCTAAGCCCTTGGGGACAGTTATAGTGGTTACACTGCTGCTAAACTTTTATAACAAACAGAACCCTTCTTACTATGTCAAACGTGAAATTGGGTTCCTAAATGGTTTCATTTTCAAATCCAAAAGGGATGGTTTAATTTTACATTTGGTTAGTAACACCTTTGGCTTTATAGTTTACAACCATTTTTATATGTTATCTCATTCGATCCTCATAACAACACACCTTGGGGAAGATAAGGTAGATATTATAATTTTCATTTCACAGATGAGAAAACCAAGGCTTAGAGAGTATATGTGGCTTGTCATAAGTCACAAATCCAGTTAGCAAATCTGAGTATGGAAACCTAGATCCCCAAACTCCCAGGACAGAGCTCTATGCTATGAAAGTAATGAACATAGTAGGTACCGGTTCACATTCATTTTGGCGTCCTTAAAGTTTATATTTTGGTAAAAATCACAATTTCATGAGGAAGCAAATTTATCTCTTCACCATGAGAATCATATCTCTGGAACTTATCAGTTTGGGGAACATGAGAAATAACTAAGACACCTGTGTTCCACTGGTTGCAATATAATTTAATTGGGGTCAAGGTCAAGGACACTTTACAAACAAACTTTTGTAAAGTGATGGCGAATTTACCCTCACTTCTCACAGTACAGAAGGTCAGATCTGGGAGTCTGGGACTGGGCTTTGTCCATTTGAGTCTGGGTCACACGGAACAGTGCTGAAGTTGAGGGTCATGCTGGGAAAGAACCCTGAGTGGCTGTTCACAGTGTGGCCTTGGTGATACCCTCATTCTCCATTCTATAAGTGTCTCTGTCCCAAATGCTGCTTTTTTTTCTTTTTCTAAAAAATTTTATTGGAGTATAGTTGATTTACAGTGTTGTGTTAGTTTCAGGTGTACAGTGAAGTGACTCAGTTATACATATACGTATATATATTCATTCTTTTTCAGATTCTTTTCTCATAATATAGGTTATCAGAGAATATCGAGCAGACTTCCCTGTGCTCTACAGTAGGTCCTTGTTGGCTGTCTACCTTATATATAGTAGCGTGTGTATGTTCCTCCCAAGCTGCTGATTTATCCCTCCCCCACTGCCCGCCCCGACGTTTCCCCGTTGGTAACAAGTTTGTTTGCGATTCCTGTAAGTCTGTTTCTGTTTTATAAATAAGTTCGTTTGTGTCATTTTTTTTTCCAATTAGATTCCACAGATGAGTGATATCATATGATATTTGTCTTTCTTTGTCTGACTTACTTCGCTTAGTATAATCTCCAGGTCCACCCAAATGCTTCTGAACTGGCATTTTCCCCCTTCCTACCCAGTTATAATCAGATTAGAATGGAGAAAGTTATCCTCGGTTCCTCTCTGCCCCTTCAGCAGCGAAAGAAGAAAGCAATGGAACTGTCATCAAGGACAGGGTACAAATTTAAACAAACATTCCTTTCTGTTAAAACAACTTAAAAAAATGTCAACGTTAGCGTAGCGAGATAGATATACCCTGTCTACTGAGAAAGCAAGCGAACTTGGTTTTGTTGACTTTTAAAAGAGTGTTGATGTTCTCTAAATCAGAAATATTAGGAATTTAAAAGGTATTAGACATCGTTTGGGGAAAGGAAAGTGAGACAAATCTAATTTTCACAAAGTCCTCTAGAATTTGTTTGTTGACCCCGCATTTCTCAGAAGCTTCCGTTTACAAAATTTTCGACCTGCACACACACCTACTAGATTTGCTCCCGATAATGTCAAGCTCTTCCAGAGCTGGTTTTCTTTGAGAACGAGGTAAATTGTTCGGATGCACACTGAAAGTTTTAAACAGAAGAGGGCACTAGGTCAGAGAGCGTCCAACACCACGCTCACGAGAAATGTGATAGAGCCGGAGAGAGGAGGAGAGGGAAGGAGGGGCGCGCGTGGAGGAGGGAGAGGGACAAAACCGAAGCGGAAGGATGGAAGGACAACTGATTGATGGGGATTCATAATCAAGCCCAATTGCAGCTGCAAGTCAGGAAGGAAGTGAATATTCATGTGGTTTCTCTTTCATGCTAGAAAGCAACAGGGATTTGGTGCAAGGCTTGGGGCTTGAGGTCTTGTGCGTGGTACTCAGAAGAGGGTGGCTTGAGAGGACTGAAAGAGGTAGATAGCGTGCTGAACCTAAATGCTACCTGTGAACAAAGGAAACAAGTTATTGAAGAGATCCTGTCTGTGTATTCACTGTGTATATACGGACAAAGGCTAGACTCTGATGAAACACATAGTTTTGGTCTTACTGCCACTTAGCTCTATTTAAAAAAAATTTTAACATGGAAGTGTTTCTGTGAATTTTGTGAAATTCTATCCTAGAAGGAAAAATACTATACTGTTTTTGTCCACATTGGAACATGCCTTTTCAAATATTTTGGGTAAATTATTGGGAGAAGTGTCAGAGGATTTAGCTTTTCTGGTTAAACCTAAAAAGGAAAACTTCATAAAATGATGGCTTTGGAACAGATATTGGAGTCATACAGTTCAAGACAAATATCCCAGTATCCCATCATAAGAATAATTTCTTGATTTTTTTAGGTTGGAGGTTTTCCTTTCCTGGGAAAATTGCCCACATTGTCCTTTACCCCCCTCTCCCCAGGATGTGCAGAAAAGGGTTAACTAACCTCTTCCTGCTGTAAGAAAGTCTGTCCAGAGCAGTACCGACCATCGATAATATAGTGCCAGTTATGAGTGTAATTTTCAATGTTTTAGTAGCCATATTAAAAAAAAAGGAAAAAGAAGCAGGTGAAATTAGTTGTCTTAGTATATTTTATTTAATTCATTATATCCAAAATATTATCAAGTCAATATGTCATCAGTAAAAAAACCTATTACTGAGCTATTTTACTTTTTTGGTATAAGTCTTTGAAATCCAGAGTATTTTACACTTACAGCGTATGTCAGTGTGGACGAGCCACAGCGAAAGTGCTCAGAAGCTGCATGTGGCGAGTGGCTACTGTACTGAATAGTGCGGATCTGGAACATATTATTTTTTGGTCATGAAAAAGTAAGCCACCAATCAGTGAAGTGGCAAATTTAATAATGTGTCTAAAAGATGCACTGCCAGGACTTCCCTGGGGGCGCAGTGGTTAAGAATCCGGGACACAGGTTTGATCCCTGGTCCAGGAAGATACCACATGCAGCGCAGCAACTAAGCCTGTGCGGCACAACTACTGAGCCTGTGCTCTAGAGCCCTGGAGCCACAACTGCTGAGCCTGTGTGCTGCAACTACTGCAGCCTGCGCACCTAGAGCCCGTGCTCCACAACAAGAGAAGCCACCGCAATGAGAAGCCCGCGCACCGCAACAAAGAGTAGCCCCTGCTCGCTGCAACTAGAGAAAGCCCGAGCGCAGCAATGAAGACCCAACGCAGCCCAAAATAAATAAATATATGATTTTATAAGAAAAAAAACGCACTGCCTATCTATAAGTCTAATTCTACCTTAATGTTTTTCAATTTTTTTTGTGGTAAAATAAACATAGTGTAAAATTTAACTATTTTTAAATGTACAGTCTACCTCAACTTTTAAAATAATTTGTTGCACAGTTACTAGAATACCAAATATCCTTTTCACTCAGAACATTTACATAGGGAGCTTCCCTGGTGGTCCAGGGGTTAAGACTCCGCACTTCCCATACAGGGCGTGGGGTTCGATCCCTGGTGTGCCGCACCGTGCAGGCAAATAAACAGATATTTAAAAAAAAAAGAATGTTTACATAATTTTCCCCCTCCTGTGCATATAAGAACAAGAAAGAAAAGTTTCAATGTGAAAGTAATATTTTTTTCATTTTCAACAAAATTATTAAACTACTTTTGAAATACAAATTTGGGGAGTCATTTCCCCACTATCTAAGAATCTCGTAGACACCAAACTCAAAACCACTAAGGGAAAGCAGAAACTAACACACCATTGTAAAACAATTATACCCCAATAAAGATGTTAAAAAAATATATAAAATAAAGTAAATGAGAAAAAAAAAAAACACTAAGGGAAAAGTCTAAGAGACTGGTATCTGAGGAACAACAGCTGCTTTCTAGACTAAAAAGAGACGTTAAGGAAAAAATATATATTAGTTCTGTAAATATGGAAATAGTATTTTAATTATACTGATGATGCTAGTACGGATCTTACATTTCTCCGTAAAGATCAACGTTTCTTTCACTAATATGGCTTCCTCTATTCTTCTTAAGTAATTAAATACAAATGGAACTAGAATATTCACAATAGTAAAATTCAAACGATCCAGTAAACACATTGTTTTAATTCTATTTTTCATTTCATCTACAATTTTACGTTCAGAACGGAGTGAATTGTATATGAATAATGTGGTGTTAACCCTTACTGGAAAAACTTAACTTTTATATTGTCTGAGTTGTATGAACTTAACTTTCCTAAAACTTTTGTACTTTTGAGCCCTCTCTCTGTAAGTTTTGCTACCTCATGTTGCTCTGTACAGATGACTATGGTTTTTATGGATTCTTGGAACTCAGAATGGTGAAGCAAAACAAGAAATGATTGAACATGCTTGTCTGCTGAGGACACTTTGGTGGTTGCCCCCCACCGCCACCACCGCTCCCACCCCAGTCCTTTACTCTGGGCACACCTAGAAGTCAGGTCGCATCAGATTCTTCTGCCCTAGTTACTCCGCAGCCGGGGTCGCTGGGTTAAATACGTTCTCCCGTTATCTCAGCTGGCTTGAAATAACCTACTGAACTTACACCTAAATACCAGAAAAGTCAGTCTAGAACCAAATAATTTCCTGCACGGTTGTTCATCTGCTTGTCTTTGCTGCCAAGTTACCACGTCTCCTTTTTTTCTAAGATGATCTTTAGATACTGGCCATTTCATGGATTTGCTCTCTTTGTCAATATTTATACTTACCAATGAGTTTTTATATTTGTTACTTCATAAAAATAAAGATTTTTTAAATTTCGGCTAAAGATTTCCCTCAGTAAAGAGAAGGGTATCCTACTCTCCCTTTAGGAGTTTCTTTACCCTCTACTCAGATGCACAGGCTCCGGACGCATAGGCTCAGCGGCCATGGCTCACGGGCCCAGCCGCTCTGAGGCAGGTGGGACCTTCCTGGACCGGGGCACAAACCCGTGTCCCCTGTATCAGCAGGCAGACTCTCAACCACTGCGCCAGCAGGGAAGCCCTCCTTTCTTTTCTTTTTTAAAATTTATTTTTAATTTTATTTTTTCCAGTTTTATTGAAATATAATTGACATATAACATTGTATAATCTTAAGGTGTACTACATAATGATTTGATATATGTATATATTGCATCTTTCTTTTTCTACTCTCCATTCAATTTAAATGCCACTGAGTTCAATAATGTCCAAGCAGCCCTGGCAAAATTTTGGGCTCAGAAATTTACCACGTGGAAACAGCAGCAGTTGTACCCTATCTATAAACTTACAATTCTGCCCATTCAACTAGGATATTTGTAGACACATAGAGCCTTAGTAGTACCCTCTACAAAGCACCCTTCAAAGTTCAATGCTTTAAGTCTACAGACTTGCTATCCCTGTCCAGGAAGAAGTGGTCTGTGTTCTGAGTGTTGCTTTCTCAGTTTTCCCTCTTTTGAACATTCCTTCCTTTTGAAAGAATGTTTATCTTATTTTTTTCCCCCACCCATGGTATATTTAGGTGCATTGAGGAGATTTAGGTTTATTGTTTATTTGTAAGTTATAAGGAAATGAGGCCCCCCCATCCATCCTGATGGTGAATTGACCTAACATAAAGATCCTGGAGCTGGGACAAGGATACGCGTGGCTACGTAGTGGCTAGACAAGGACATTTTTGGAATTGTATGTATGGGAGGAAGAGTATGTGTTTTAGTGTATGTGGTAAGGAAGACAGCAAAGGATATACCGAAAAAGTTTTTTCTTCCAAAATTTTTCTATTCTTCTGGAAATAGCACTTGTGTTATTGGTAAGAATTGGTCCACTCTCTTATCTATGAGGCCCACGCACATGGTGAAGATGTGAGCCTGAAGGCCACAGTATCTCTCATGCAGCAGCTGGCTTGAGAGAATAAACTGAAACTGGCAAGAGAAGCAGAGAAGAAAGATGGAGAGGGAGCATGCTGAAAGTAAGAGGTTTCGATACAGTTGTCCTTCCCTGTCCTACAGTTCGATATGTGAGCCAATAAACTTATTGCCATGTTTGGCTAAGTTGACTCAAATCAGCTTCTGTTGTGTGCCACCAGGGGTCCAGCTAATTCAATGTGTAAAGTGAAAAGTTCTTTCTTCTTTTACCTTTTTTCCCGAAGCTACAATGACAGTTCTGTAACCTTCACCTCTAACTCACCCTCAGCATACACTATTCCTGCCATACTGAGAATGATCTTTGCATTTCATGGAGGCTGGAGATCAATTTACTGTATAATTTTAAAAAGGCGTGGACTTCCCTGGTGGTGCAGTGGTTAAGAATCCGCCTGCCAATGCAGGGGACACGGGTTCGAGCCCTGGTCTAGGAAGATCCCACATGCCACGGAGCAACTAAGCCTGTGTGCCACAGCTACTGAAGCCCGTGCACCTAGAGCCCGTGCTCCGCAACAAGAGAAGCCACCACAGTGAGAAGCCTGCGCACCGCAACGAAGAGTAGCCCCTGCTCGCCGCGACTAGAGAAAGCCCGCACGCAGCAACGAAGACCCAACACAGCCAAAAACAAACAAATAACTAAATAATAAACAAATAAAAACTTCCCTGAAAACCATGAGGGAGTTTGGGTTTTTTGTTTGTTAGTTTTTGTTTTGGGCTTTTTAAAATAAAATTTATTTATTTATGGCTGCGCTGGGTCTTCATCGATGGGTCTTTGTTGTTGCGCACGGGCTTTCTCTAGCTGTGGCGAGCAGGGGCTACTCTTCATTGTGGTGCGCGGGTTTCTCAATGCGGTGGCTTGTCTTTGTTATGGAGCACGGGATCTAGGTGCACGGGCTTCAGTAGTTGTGGCACGTGGGCTCAGTAGTTGTGGCTCACGGGCTCTAGAGCGCAGGCTCAGTAGTTGTGGCGCACGGGCTTGGTTGCTCCGCGGCATGTGGGATCTTCCCCGACCAGGGATCAAGCCCGTGTCCCCTGCGTTGGCAGGTGGATTCTTAACCACTGCGCCACCAGGGAAGTCCCAGGAGTTCGGGTTTTTAAAAAAATTAAAAAAAAATTTTTAAAAGGTGTGGATTTATCCTCTTGTATTTTAAAACTTTAAAAATAGCCATGTGAAAAAAAAATAGCCATGTGTTATTTTTCTAATAAGAAAAAAGCTAACTTTATTCTAAAAAACTAAATCTTCAGATAAGAAAGGATAAAATTCAAATATCTGTTTGAGGACCCTTGATTTCTGGATAGGTGTTGGAATAAAGCAAAACAATCTCTGCTTTAAAGTATTTTGCTCAAAATTGTTAACACAGCAAGGAAGTTCCCTTCTTATCATTTATTTCTGCTCTCATAGTAAAAGTGGTCTGCCTGGCTTTGTAGGCAAAATGCTCTACTGTTTGACTTAAAAGTACTTAAAAATGTTTTTTTCTTATTTTCCCTCCATTTTGTTTAAAGATGCATAATGTTGTAAATAAGCTACCTTTATCTTACTATTACTACTAATGTAAACCAGATGGGATTGGGGCCTTCCCACCCTTCAGAGACTTAGGAAAACTTGGTGCTGGCACCCACGTAAATTGATGGACTGTCAGAGTCGGGGTCCGGGTTTGAGATTTCTGTGAATCCCTGGAAGCTTGCTTCCTCAGGGCTCCCTGTGTCGCTGCCTTAGGCCAAGGTGGACGTTAGGAGCACTGCCTTCACTGTTTCCACTGAATTCCTTATCTGCCAAGTACTGCGTAAGGTTAATAACTTTGCTAAGGGTTTGTGAGGTCGCTGGACGGATGCATCTCACAGGGCACAGCCAGCTTTCTGTCATCTCAACAGCTCAGCCTCCCCAAAGCCCTCTCCACTGCAATCAACAAATCCCTCTCCTTGTTCTAGGCTGGGCAGTGCTTCCTCACACTTAGGTCTCAGCTTCCAAGCAGGCTCGCCATGGAATTTTCCCAACAGAGGTGGGTCTCATTCCTAAGAGAAAAGATCACACCAGTTGCTAGGAAAATAATGTTTTCCCATTTGTTAAACTAAGACAGAGGAGTATTTGACACCTACCTGGGTCCACAGGGCTCTATCTGGCTGACACCTCTGTCATCTATCTCATTCACTGGAAAGGTTATTTCAGTGATGCTGCCGTCTGAGAGTCTCCCTTTCTCTCTCTCCACGTGGTCCCTTTGAAAGATGTGAGCTGTAAAAAGGGAAAAACCTTCCTAATAAGTACACGTATGGAAAGAATTATCTCTGATAATGGAGTCTTTTATTTTTAAATTAATTTTTACTGGAATGTAGTTGATTTACAACGTTGTGTTAGTTTCTGCTGTACAGCAAAGTGAATCAGCTACACATAAACACATATTGACAATGGAGTCTTTTAACTAATAGACTCTAGTCCTCTCGTCACGTTAACTTCCTAAGCATCATGTTTATTATTCGTCACCAAGGTTTTGAGGTCAGTTGGTATTATCTTTATTTAAAAGACAGGAGACCTAAGATAGAAAAAAAATTGTAATCAGTTACAAATCTAGGATTATATGTTTCTTGGTGTCCTGGAATCATTTCCAAGGTGGTTTCAAACCACAAATCATGAATTACTAGCTTTAAAGATCAGTTTTTATGGTACAAATGTCCTCAGTAAAACTCGGAGAAGCCAAAGTCAACATTTACCCCCAAGTAATTCACATTCCAACTCTGGTACGTGAATAAGTCCTTATTCAGGAAGTTCTTCAGCGCCCCCTGGGGGAGTTCTTGCGATGAAGCGTTGTGCCCAAGATGGTAAAGACGGTTTCAGAGGGTAGGAGAGCCATTCAGGTATTCATGGATACACACTGCGTTTATTTCTTTATGGACTTGTAAAAATTAAATCCATGTAACAAGAATTTGGAGGGGGGAAACATTATCTGATTTTCGACTATCTTTTGAGTGACATATGCACCGGGCACTATTTTGAGTCACTGCAAGGACACAAAGTTGTGAAAGATAATGTCCCTGCCCCCAAGAAACTCGCAATACGGAGGACACAGTAGTGAAATGATAATAATGATAATGATAATACCTAACCCTTACAGAGTACTTGCTCTGCGATAGTGAAGTGCTTCTCATCGAATCTTTTACAAGCAGCAGAAGAAAGTAAGACAGAGAGATAAGTAATAATAACAGGTAATATTTATAGAGAACAGACTTGTGGTTGCCAAAGGGGAGGAGAGTGGGGGAAGGAAGGACTGGGAGATTGGGATTAGCAGAGACAAACTAGTATATAGAGGGTGGATGAACAACAAGGTCCTACTGTAGAGTGCAGGGAACTATAGTCAACGTCCTGTGACAAACCATAATGGAAAAGAATATGAAAAAGAATATATATGTATGTAAAACTGAGTCACTTTGTTGTACAGCAGAAATTAAACGCAACATTGTAAGTCAACTGTACCTCAATAAGATTTTTTAAAAACTTTTAAAAGTAGGTAATATTTATTGAGCACTAACATAGGCCAAGACACTTTCCTAAGTGCTTTATATATGTAAGCGCATCTAATTTTCATTGAAAGCCTAGAAGGTAAATCGTATTATTTTACAGGTTAACTATCAACAATTTAACCCTTACAACAAGCTTATTAATTGGGCCTTATTACTGTTCCTTTTCGCAGATGTAAACTGAGGGGTAGAGAAAATAAGTGATTAAATAACTTGGCCATGGTTACATATCCAGTAAGTGGTGGGACCAGAAATCAGAATCCTATCACCTGTGCATTTAATTTACAGGAAGTCAGCCATATGCACTGAGACTAAGAGAAGGATTTAAGTGGGGAGTCACACGCTTCTCAGCTGCCACACGCTTTGGAGGGATTGTGTTATGGGAGATGAAGAGCTGTCCTGGGAACTGCCTGGCGGCCCAGCGGTTAAGACTCAGTGCTTTCACTGCTGCGGGCCTGGGCTGGGGAACTAAGATCCCACAAGCCTCGTGGCACCGCCAAAAAAAAAAAAAAGGAACTGTCCTGCTCAGTTCCTGTGTCCTTCACAGCTTGGACATTTCGCCAAGCCACGGCTGACTTTAGCTTTGTAGTGCTTAAGGAGAGTGCCCTTGACCTAGGGAGAGCGGTAATTGCTCTCTAACTTGGCACCTTCTTAGGAAATTTCGAGAGATCTTTTGCACTATAACATTTTTTGTCCTTGCTCGCTGACTTTGGAGCCTACCTCCTGTGTAAGATGTAAGGCTGCTGTATACAATGATAAACTGAGGACAAATATAGCATCATTGACTCAGGAAAAACTTCATGGAGGGGCTTCCCTGGTGGCGCAGTGGTTGAGAGTCCGCCTGCCGATGCAGGGGACTCGGGTTCGTGCCCCGCTCTGGGAGGATCCCACATGCCACAGAGTGGCTGGGCCCGTGAGCCATGGCCGCTGAGCCTGCGCATCCGGAGCCTGTGCTCCGCAACGGGAGAGGCCACAGCAGTGAGAGGCCCGCGTACCGCAAAAAAAAAAAAAAAAACCAAACCAAAACAAAAAAACAACCAAATTTTAATATTCTAAGCTAGAGGAGAAAATTAATTCTTTGTATTCTCTCCATAAAAATAATATTGCAAAATCATCACATGAAGAAAAGAGAGAGTATGTGGCCAATGAACCTAAGAAAATTATTTTAGAGGCATGTCACGCAGTTGATTAATTAAAAATGGTACAGTACGTTTTAATTTTCTTTCTCCACTCAGGCAACCAAATAAAAATGCAACCTTTGTAAGTGGGCTCTGGGATTCTCTAGTAGAATATAAGCCACTTTCGGGCTTGTTGAATTGTGAACTGTGCTCCTTCGCCGACCTCGAATCCCAGGAGAGCACAGAATAGGGAGAAGCCAGCCTGACCTCGCCCTCGGCCTTGGAGATGCTGTGGAGGAGAAGGTACTATTTGTGAAAGCCAGCTTTCCTCCTTGAAAGGCGGATAGCAGTCCCTACTGCGAGGCCCAGACTGGGGGTTTCATGTGAGGGAGAGTTTTTCTGGGCGGGCTGAGGAGTGTTGAGAGCAGGGCGTCTGGAGCCAGCCCGCTTAGGTTTCCTGCCTGGCTCCGCTACTCACTTGCCGGTGGTCTTGGAGAAGTTGTTCTACCCTTTCAGTTGCCTCAGTTTCATAATCTACAAAAATGACGATAATACCTTCCCGATTGGGCTGTTATGAGGATTAAAAAAAAAAAAGATTCAAAGGAGATACACGTTTGATCGACGCTACCTATTAAGATGGTGCCAGGGGCTTCCCTGGTGGCGCGGTGGTTGAGAGTCCGCCTGCCGATGCAGGGGACATGGGTTCGTGCCCCGGTCCGGGAAGATCCCACGTGTCGCGGAGCGGCTGGGCCCGTGAGCCATGGCCGCTGAGCCTGCGCGTCCGGAGCCTGTGCTCCGCAACGGGAGAGGCCGCGGCAGTGAGACGCCCGCGAAAAGATGGTGCCAGATTTCCGAAGCGTTTTGCTGGTATTTAGGACTCTGATCTCATGTAAGTACAGATATTAGCGATTACTGTACTTATTCATAGACTCTTGAATATCAATTTGAACCATAGAAGTATTTTTATTTCCCTCTGTCCTCCACGTTATGGGAGTTTCCAGTCTTTCCTATAGGTTCGCAGTATTTTAAAACTCTCAATTCCTCTTCCCATCTATTCCATTCTTTTCTGTCTGGGATTCACATTTTAATTATGGTTCTCCTGTGACCTTTTATCCTCCATATTGATTGGCTTCTTGTCCTGGCCTTAAATCTCCCTCTTTCTTTTTGCTCAGCAGTCAGTGTCGTCAGCAGATATGGAAAGCCTACTCAGACACAATGCGGCAGACAGGAAGAACAGGATACAGGAGCCACAGGGTGGAGTAGAGGGAATATGCCGGCAACCAGAGGAAAAGGGAGTGTCTGGAGAGGCAGATAGGGAGTGCGGCCAGCAACACTCAGCCATCTGCAGCAGTGCCTGCTGTCACAGGCAGAACAGGGATGCCAAACAGAGGGGAACAGGGCTGCAAGGTGGCAGCAGTACCCGACGAATCTGGGGGGGATTGGGACATGAAGCTGGTGTCAAGGCTGAATCAGAGGGCAATACTTTTCATCCGTGTTGTTTGGACATGAACAGTTGAAACAAGGCTGCATTTTAGATGTACGTGGTCAAGAGCACAGGCTCTGGAGAATTCAATCTCCAACTCCACTGTCTACTGTGTAACTTTGAACAAGTGGCTTAATCTCTCATAACTTCAGCATGAACTCTAGGATGGGATAATTATACAGAATTCATAAGATTTTTTTTTAACATTTATTTATTTGGTTGTGCCGGGTCTTAGTTGCGGCTTGAGGGCTCCTTAGTTGTGGCAGGTGGGCTCCTAAGTTGTGCCACGTGAACTCTTAGGTGCGGCATGCATGTGGGACCTAGTTCCCTGACCAGGGATCGAACCCGGGCCCCCTGCATTGGGAGCTCGGGGTCTTAACCACTGCGCCACCAGGGAAGTCCCAGAATTCATAAGATAAGTGAACACAAAGTATCCAGTGGTATACTGACAGGGGCCAATATTATAGTTATTATTGCTGTTATTGTTTACTACTGCTAAAATAATACTGCCCACTCTGATTAGCTGACCAGTAGGAAAAATCCCCAGAGAGGAAGGTAAATAAATAATGGGAAAAGCAAGGCTTTTGGTGTGCTTTTCTAATCTTTAGGGAAATGAACGGAAAGGAAAATTTCAATTAACTCATTTTGCCTCTTAGCAGCATGGAAGAAACAGCTAAATGCCCTTGAAAACTAGTCAGCCTGCAGATATGGAAATTTATTTCAGATCTTTCTCCATGGAAGGTATTCACCTTTGTGTTTTAATTAACTACTATAGCATTTATCCTGAATTTTATTAAGAAACCAACTTCATTCAGAAATTTTAAAGATTAATGTAATCTTAAATCACTAATAAAATGTCTTCATGTACATTTCATTTGGACTTTTAATTTTATAACAAAGATAAAGAGGCAAAATCTGCTTACAAAAATTGGTTTTGACATGGAAAATATTAGAAATCCTAACTAGAATAAAGTGTAATCCATCTTAAACACTTCAAATATTTTTAAAAAGCAATAAAATGTTCTTTTTTTAAAAAAATATTTTTGGCTGCACCGTGTGGCATGTGGGATTCTAGTTCCCCAACCAGGGATGGAAACTGTGCCCCCAGCATTCAAAGTACGGCGTCCTAACCACTGGACCGCCAGGGCAGTCCCAAAATGTTCTTTAAAAGTAACTTATTTGTGGGCTTCCCTGGTGGCGCAGTGGTTGAGAATCTGCTTGCCATTGCAGGGGACACGGGTTGGAGCCCTGGTTCTGGGAAGATCCCACATGCCGCGGAGCAACTGGGCCCGTGAGCCACAATTACTGAGCCTGCGCATCTGGAGCCTGTGCTCCGCAACAAGAGAGGCCGCGATAGTGAGAGGCCCGCGCACCGCGATGAAGAGTGGCCCCCGCTTGCCGCAACTCGAGAAAGCCCTCGCACGGAAACGAGGACCCAACACAGCCATAAATAAATAAATAAAGCAAACTGTCAACAAGTAAAAATAAATAAACACTATTATATTTTTTTAAAAAGTAATTTATTTGTGGATGGAATTAATACAATGCTTCCAACTAAAGCACTATTCTAAAGAAACGACTGCTTTTAAAATATATCAAGAACTTAAATTATGAAATGACACTAAGTACTTATTTTACTAGGAAACATCACATGGTAAAATTACACCTGCAACTCATGATGATTTGGCTTCCCTTCTATATTAAAAGCTTTATACTTTCTGCTCGTTTTACCTGATTGCATTTGACGGTACAAATGTCATTCTCAAGAATTGTTTCATTGGATTCTGGAAACTTCACATGTTCCTCCCAGATTATTTTGGTTTTCATCATTCTCGCAGGCAGGCCTCTTATAGCTTGTTTAATATACAGTGTTTAAGAGATTCTGACTCGTAAAAGGCAAGATGGTACCTAAAACAAAACATGAGTTTGGGGACTGGGTTCTTTTGCAGACCCAGAATATGGGAGAGTTATGAATAATTATCTTTGGAGACGCCCAGAAAGGGGCCGTGAGAGGTGTGGATACAGTGGCTCACAAATAAGGTAGGTTAACACCGTAATAGAACTGGATAGTTGCCCAGAACCGCTTATTCTTTAAAGAGAGACAAAAGAAGAGATTTTTCTGGCTGTCCTTATAAAGTCTACATGGTTGTTGGTAATCTGGGATTCGCCCACCTGCAGTGAGGGAATCCAACAAGTTTTTTTTTTACGCGGGCCTCTCACTGTTGTGGCCTCTCCCGTTGCGGAGCACAGGCTCCGGACGCGCAGGCTCAGCGGCCATGGCTCACGGGCCCAGCCGCTCCGCGGCATGTGGGATCTTCCCGGACCGGGGCACGAACCTACGCGTCCCCTGCATCGGCAGGCGGACTCTCAACCACTGCGCCACCAGGGAAGCCCAGGGAATTCAACAAGTTTAAAGCCTGTGTCAGTCACTCAAAATTCATAGCTGCGGCAGCTCGTGTGACACACGGCTTCCAACGCGGCCCTACTGATGCTCATCTTCAGGCGTCCGTGTCTTTGTGCGGTGCCCTCCCACGCTGAGTCACGAATGGTTTGTATGACCAGTAGACCAGGGCATAAGTCATGGTGTATGACTCCCGAGGCTGGTCAGAAAAGACAGCATGGCATTTCTTTGTTCTTTTGGGTTACCCACTTTGAAATGTTATAAGGGAATAGAGCCTTATTTAATCAGCTGTAACTCAAAGTGCTCAAGGATTTGCCCAGAAAGAGAATTTCCAGTTTGGGAGGGACAAATGATTTATTGGCTACCACTCAGAGAATTTAGTCTTCTCCTTCATTCCTCGTGTTGAGTATCACTCCCCTGCTTAAGGCAGGTGCTAAGGGGTCCTTCTCCCACTTAACGTTCTGATATAAAAGTGGGGACAACCTCTTCCCTTGGTTAGCCTATCATACTGAAGACAGGCTGAGTAGTCCTAGAAAGATCTTAAAAAGAGACTTTCTTAGATAATTAGAGAAAACAAAAGGGAAATAAACAGAGAAAAGTACAAAATTACTGTACTTAGTACATATATTATATAATCTTACTAATATTTGGTCTATATATATATATGCATGTATATGTACATAAATGCACAGAAAAAAGTCTGGAAGCTTAAATGCTAAACTATCATTTATGGTTACCCGCGGAACATTGGAGGTATGGGATGGCTGGGTATGTGTGGAGGGTGAGGCATGGAAAGAAAAGCAGAGAAGGAAAGGAGACTTAGCTTTTTTAAAAGTCTATTTTGTATTATCTGAAAATTGATGATGAGAATGTATCAATGAATCACTTGTATAATTAAAAAATGAACTGTGTAATATAAGAAACAGAAGCAAAAGCAATCTAGTTACCACATAGAGCTCTCCTCTTCTGTGATTATTCTAGGACTACTGGCCACATCAGCCCTTTCCTACTGAATTCTTTAGAATGCTTTGCTACAGACTTTCTGGGTTTCTTTCTTCACTGGCTTCCACAAGGGATGTGTCTTTCCCAGACCCACTGTCAAAGAGACATCAGAGCCATCAAGTTTGGCACCTTCAAGGTCAAGAGAGCAGACTGTGGGACTTCCCTGGTGGCGCAGTGGTTAAGAATCCGCCTGCTGAGGCAGGGGACATGGGTTCGAGCCCTGGTCCGGGAAGATCCCACATGCTGCAGGGCGACTAAGCCCATGAGCCACAACTACTGAGCCTGCTGCACTCTAGAGCCCGCGAGCCACAACTACTGAGCCTGTGCTCTAGAGCCCGTGAGCCACAAGTACTGAGCCTGCGCTCTAGAGCCCGCGAGCCACAAGTACTGAGCCTGCACCTGGAGCCCATGCTCCGCAACAAGAGAAGCCACCGCAATGAGAAGCCCGCGCACCGCAACAAAGAGTAGCCCCCCGCTCGCCGCAACTAGAGAAAGCCCGCGCGCAGCAACGAAGGCCCAACGCAGCCAAAAATAAATTGAAAAAAAAAAAAGCAGCAGATTGCTCCATTTCCTATTGTACCGGTCAGTGAGAGCAACACTAATTCCGGGTAGCAAAACACCCCAAAACACAGTGCTTAAAATAACAATCTTTTTTTTTTTTTGCAGGTCACTGGCTTCAACCTGGGGGTGGTTCTAGACACCGCCCCCCCCCATGTCTCTCATTCTTCTTGTACTAGCAGACTTCCCAGGCATGTTCTTCATATTGTGAAAGGCACATGTGAGAGAGGCAAGCAGCAACATGCAATACCTCCTAAGGTCAGGCTCAGAACTGTCACACTATCACCCATATTCCTTTGGCCAAAAGCAAGTGGAACGGTCTAAGCCCAACGTCTGTGGAGTGCAGAAACAGTCTGTCTCTAATGAGAGGAGCTACAAAACCACATTTCAAAGGGCGCGCATGGAGCAGTGAAAAATCGGGAACACTAATGTTATTTACCACTGTTTCTTCCTGGGACTTTCCAGCTTACTTCCAACTGACGGTAGAGGAGATACTTTTCTTCTCATGTTAGCTGCAAACAGGAATGATTTGCCCCAGCAGGTGAGATCTGTTCCTAACTATAGAAATCAGGCGTTGTTGTTGCATGCTCCTTAATATGCCATGCTAGGGCCATGGAGATGCAGTAGTGCTGATTATTAAGTCCTTACAAATATCAAAGTGGACAACGGTTCCCTTAAGTGATAGGCTTTTTGTTTGTTTCTTAGCAGGAAATAGGGGATTAGGAATACTGCTCTAGAAAGGGTGCTGTTTGTAGTATTCTGTTTAATGTGCATAAAAGGTTTCAATGTTATAAGGCTTTATAAATTCTTTAGTTCAAAAGAGTGGCAAGAGTCGCTATGTTTTACATACAACTCAGGAATCCATAAAACTTCATCTGAGTTCAGGGGATCTCTCTGACTAACCCTATTTGCTATCCAGATTTCCCCTACGTTTAAAAGTAAAAATCTCTTAAGAAGTACCCAGAGTTGCTTTTTAGGATAGGAAAGAAAGAATGCCCCTCTTCCCCCCCTCCCCGGCCCCCGCCTCCGCTCCCCGGTAAATAAACAGGCATTATTAGCTTTAAAAAAGAAAGAGATCATTAAATTCTTCGGCTCTTCAGGGACTTCAATCAGTAGGGCCTTTGACGTTTAAGCCCTACTCTAGGGTTATCTCCATGGTTCCCACGTCACTTTCAAGAACAGATACCACTTGTATTCCTCAGGGTTTCTTCTACGCTCAGGACTGGCTGTGGAGCCGCAAAAGGAGTGAGTCTGGAGCCGGGAAACGAACCTGCCGAATCAGTACTGAGCCAGGTCCACCGGAGGGCGGCTGCAGGAGCCCGAGAGGGGACCAGAGTCGGTCCCCACGCGCACCGGGACAGTCACTGTTCTTTGTTAAACAAATACAAGCCAATGCGGCGGCGGCGGCCAAGTGTAGTGGTGGGGGAAGAGATTGAGGCGTTTGTGTGCAGAACCGGGCGTAAGAAAGATCATTAATGAGGCGCTCCAAATGCAGGACAACCCCGGGCACCGTGTCATTGGCTTTTGTGCACTTGAAGGCGCGTGAGTGCCCTGCTCAGAGGTTCCCCTTTGTGTGAAAGTGGGGAAACCAGAAGCATGCGGCTACAGCTGGGTTATTTTCGAATTCGCAGGCACCAAAATCCTCCCGCGCTCACCCACTCCCTCATTCTCGCGCCGACGATCCTCGGACTTGGGGTACTTCTCCATCCGTCGCCGACCGAGCGAGCAGCGACAATGGCCCGGGGCGGGCGCCCGCAGCTCTCGGGGCTGAGCCAAGGGACCGCCCGCCGCGCTCCGCAGCTGCGCGCTGAGCCCCGCCGCCCGCCCGTCAGTTAACGCGGGCACCAACCGCCGCGCGGCCCGGCCGTTGGGCGGGTGGTAATTTCTGGGAATGGGGCGGGGTCCGCGGGGGTACTAGGCCGGGCGTTTGCAAGCGAGCAGGAGGAGGAGGAGGAGGAGGAGGAGGAGGAGCCGGCGGCGCGGAGGGGCGCTAGGCGGCCGGGGCGGGGCTCCACGAGCGTCACGGGCCGGGGCGGGACCGGGGGCGCGCTCCGGCCCGCCCGCGGCCCCACCTTCTACTTAGCCCAGGCTTTGGAGTCCAGACGGGAGGGACCCGGGCTAGGAGTTTCAACGACCTCTGGCCCCCACTGACTGTCAGGCTACCTGAGTGCAGAGCAATCCCTTGAGGAGAAGGGCGGGAGTCCGGAGCTGGGGATAGGGTGACAGCCGGCGCCCGCGTGGGACCTCAGAGAGTGGCGAGGGTGTGTGCGTGCGCTCCGGGCCGGCGGCCGCTGCAGGTGCACGCGCGCCCCTACACGCCTGCCCGCGCTTGGGAGCCCCCGCGCCAGTCCCGGGCCGGGGCCGGAGTCGGGAGCAGGATGGGGGAGCCCCGAGCAGGGAGCGGGACAAGTGGCGAGAGTCTTTACCTGAGAAGGCGTGCTTGGGAGAAGTTGGGGGCTACAGGGCGGGCGAGATTCGAGAGAGCCATCGAGGCCTGGTGGGCGGGCTGGTGGGGGCCGAGGGCGGCGGGGCCCCGCGGGATATAAATAGCCGGCCCGGGTTTGACAGGCGCGTTGGTGACTGGCGGTGCCGCCCCCCCCTCGCCGCGTGGGGAGGGGAGGAGCGCGCTGAGCGGGCGGGGTGGGGGAGGCGGACTCGACTGTCCTGTTGGCGGCGGCTGGAGGCCGAGGGGGAGGAGCCGAGGCGGGGGGTGGAGGGAGGGAGGGGGCCGGGAGCGGGGCGAGGGCGGGGGCCACCATTGCTCCCCGCGCCGGGCTCAGTGTCGCCGCCGTCGCCTCGGCGGTTGGGGGGGGGGGGGGTCGGCGGGGCGGCGCGGGCGGGGGGCTCTGCGCGGGGCGGCGCGCTGCTGTTTTGTCTCCTCCTCTCCCAGTGGAGCGGCTCGGGCAGCCGGGGAGGCCCCGGCTCCCTCCGGACGCCCGGCCAACGGCGGCGGCGGCGGCGGCTAGTCCGCGGCCCTGCCGGGAGGGAAGGCGACGCGGCGGTCTTCCCGGGCGACGCGGAGAACAGGTAAGAGCGCGCGGGCCGCCGAGGCTGGTGCGAGGGAGCGCGGAGGGTGCGGCGAGAAAGACTCGCCGTCCCGAGTGCCACCGCCTCCCTCCGCGACCCCGCCCCGCGCCTGTGTTGTTGGCTCCGGGGTTTGCGGAGGGTTTTCCAGAGGCTGTGGCGGTGACACCGGCCGGGAGCTGGGGAAGGAGGCTGAGTGCCCCTGGGCAGCGGTCGGGGAGCGGGACTTGGAGAAAGGGGAAGGCGGGCGGCGCGCCCGCCCGCGGAGAGCGCGGGGCGCCGGGCAGGGCTGCGCAAAGAGGTTACGGACCCCGGCGGGGGGGATGGGCCGCGCGCAGCTGGTCTCGCAGTGTTTACACCGCCGCGCGAGTCACCTCTGCCGAGAAGCGGACTGAACTGACCCGCCTTATCCCGCGAGGAGGCCAGGGCGGGGGTACGGCTCCGGAGGAAGCGCGTCCTGGGAGGGTCGGGGAGGGCGGGAGGCTGCGGCCGGCGCCGGGGCAGGGCGGCGAGCCCGGGGCGGGACCTGGGAGGCTCCGGCCGCGTGGGGTGGCGTGGAGGACTGGAGACCAGTTTCCTTCCCCTTCGGGCCTCATCGCCGCCTCTTACCTTCCCTGCCCTCCGGTGTTAGCTGGCACGGCAGGTTGTACTCGGTCATTCTTTTATTCTCGCTCTGCACGCCGGCCCCCTGCTGCCACTTCCCCCTATCCCCCCGGGAGTGGGGAGGCTGGGCTCTGATAGGAATCTGCTTTTTAGACAAAACAAAAACGGGCTCTGTAACACGCGCGTCCAGTGACCGCCTTCTGGATCCTCTCTTCGCGAAGCTGGCCCTCAGGGACCTTGCTCCTGGATGCTGGCGGGGTGGGGGGGGGGGAGGACGCGGGAGGAGGACGGTAAGGGCTCGGCCAGGGCTTTTACTGACTGCCCGAGCAGCTTTGCGAGCTTTGCGAGCAGGGCAGCCGAGTCCCCTCTTGCTCTACTTGGGCATTTTTATTCCATGTCAATAAAGGAAAATATTCCAGTACCCCAGGAGTAATCCATGTTGCATAGTTCCTAGTGTTTCCCATGTACCAGCGTCCCGGGCACTCTTTTTTCTAGGAGCTGGCTACGGTGCAGAATAGCCTTTCTTTACGTTCTTAGTACTTCATTAAAGGAGTAAGAGGGGAACACTTTATTGTAAAACTGAATTTCACCCCCTTTTTTGTCTTCATGAACATTTATTTCAGCCGTGTGGTTTAAATTTTAATCCGGTGACGATAGAACAGTAATCTGGTGTTTGGTAATCAGATTTGCTTTTTCTTTTTATCTGTGGGTCTGTATCGAGAGGTAAATGATGTACTTTGTCTAGTGCCATAATCACAGAATAGTGACAGAATGCACAGAAGAATGTATGCTTCACTAAGATAGGTTTGGATATTTGAGCTTCAGAGTTTCTTCCTTTCTTCCAAAGGTAGAATGACTTTATATAAGACTGGAAACTATTGAATTACATTTAAAGGGGTTTAGGAATAAAGTTTAAATATGATGTAATACAGTTTACACAGTGAGCTCATATGAATATTATTGAGGTATCTCCTAGTAAACACACGAAGTAGAAAACTGATATATCTTGGGCATTTGAAATTTGAAAATTTAATATCAATCTGTTTTTTAAGCTTAGTGACTGAACTAATTGCTTTGATGAATCATTGCTTTTAATTTCATACACACAAACTCATTTACAAAATAATCACAGTAGGTTGGAAAGAATTTGTAACTTTGAGATTCTTCTGTCCTAAGCAGATAGGTGGGTAACTGCAGCTGTGGTAGGGCCTTATCAGCGCTGATGGCTTCACCTGCTCACAGATCGTACACCGAGGTTTATTGCTGTTGTTGTTGATAACAGCTTTATTGAGATATAATTCACCTACCATTCGATTCACCAATTTAAAGTGTACAGTTCAGTGGTTTTTAATATATTCACAGAGTTGTGAAACTATCACCATCATCAATTTGAAAACATTTTCCTCACCCCCCAAAAAGGAACCTCATACCCATTAGCTGTCACTCTCAATTTCCCCCCAGAACCCCCAGCCCTAGGCAGCCGCTAACTACTTTCTGTCTCTATAGGTTTGCCTACTCTGGACATTTTCTATAAATGGAATCATACAATGTGTGATCTTTCATAATTGCATTCTTTGATTTAGCATAATGTTTTCAGAGTTCATCCACATTGTAACGTGTCATTATTTCATTTCTTTTTACTGCTGAGTAATATTCCATTGTATGGATATACCCCATATTACGTATCCATTAATTAGTTGATGGACATTTGAGTTTCTACTTTTTAGCTATTACAAGTAATGCTGCTACGCGCACTTGTGTACAAGTTTTTGTGTGGATATGTTTTCATTTCTCTTGGATATATACATTTTTTTTAAAAATTAGCTTTTTGAGTTATCATTTAATAGCAAAAAATTAATCCTGAGTGAAAACTCAATGATTTTTAATAAATATTTTGAGTTCTTAAATTATCACCACAAGCCAATTTTAGAACGTGTTATCACTTCTGAAGATTCTCTCTAGCCTGTTTGCTGTTAACCCTTATTCTCACGCCTGGCCCCAGGCAACCACTGATTTGTGTTTTGTTTCTGTGGATTTGCCTTTATCTTTCGTATGAATGGAAACGTACAGTATGTAGTCTTTTGCGTCTGGCTTCTTTCACTTAGCATAGTGTTTTGGAGAGTCATCCATATTGTAGCATGTGTCAGTATTTTGTTCCTTTTTTATTACTGAATAGTATTTTAATGTGTGGTTATACCATATTTTGTTTATCTGTTGACCAGTTGATGGGCATTTGGATTGTTTCCAGTTTTTTGACTGTTGCAAATAATGAAGCTTGAAAGTTTGAGTGTGAGTCTTTATGTGGACATATGGTTTCATTCTCTTGGGTAGATGCCTAGGAATAGAATTGCTGGGTCATCTGTTTAACTTTTTAAGAAGCTGCCAAACTGTTTTTGAAAGTGGCCTTACATTTTATATTCCTGACGGCGATGTGTGAGAGTTAGTTTTTTCACACCTTTGTCAACACTTGTTATTGTCTGTCTGTTTTATTTTAGCCATTGTACTGGGTGTGAAGTGTTTAAGTCATTGTGATTTTAATTTGCATTTTTCCTAAAGATGTAAGGTGTTAAGCAATTTTTCATATGATATTCATTCATATATCCTTTTGGGTGAAATAGCTATTCAAATCTTTTGCCAGTTGTCTTACTATAATTGAGTTATAAGAATTTTTTATACATTCTGGATGTAAGTCCTTTCTTAGATACATGATTTCCAAATATTTTCTCCCAGTTTGTGGCTTTTTTCTTATCTTCATTTTTACTGGAGTCTTTTGAAGCACAAAAGTTTTAATTTTGATGGAGCTTAATTTCCCAATTTTTCTTTTATGGATCATGCTTTTGTTGTTTAAGAACTCTCCCTCATCCAAGATCTTGAGGATTTTCTCCTTCGTTTTCTTCTAGATGTTTTATAGATTTTGCTATTATATGTAGATTTGTGATCTATTTTGAGTTAATTTTTGTGTATGGTGTGAAATAAGGGTCTAAATTCACCTGTTATATATGGGTTGTCTTAGCACCGTTTGTTGAAAAGACTGTCATTTCTCCATTGATTGTAATTGTAAATATTTAATTCTGGACTTTCAGTTCTGTTTCGTTATCTGTATGTCTGTCCTTTGGCTAGTACCACCCTGTCTTGATTACTGTGCATTATGGTAATTTATGAAACCAGGTAGTGTAAGCTCTTAAATTTTGTTCTTACTTTTGAAAATTGTGGCTATTGTGGGTTATATATAAAAATTTAAAAATCGACTTGTCAGTATCTGCGAAAAAAGTTTTGGAATTTTGATGGGGAATGCATTGAATCTGTAGATCAGTTTGGGATGAATTACCATCTTACAATATTGAGTCTTCTAGTACATGAACATGAAATTTTAAAAAAATTTATTGATCCTTAATTTTTCGAAGTGATGTTTTAAACTTTTCAGTGTATAAATCTTTCACTTAAAAATTTTAAAAAAATGTTATTGTGGTAAGAAAACTTAACATGAGATCTACCCTCTTAACTTTTTAAGAATACAGTACAGTGTTGCTAACTATAAACAGAGTGTTGTATAGCAGATTTCTATACATGGTAGAAGTTTCCTTTTTAATTCTGTTTTGTTCAGAGTTTTTATCATGAATGGGTATTGGATTTTATCAGATGCTTTTTCTGCAACTCTTAGCAAGACCAGCTGTTGCGGTTTGCTCACAACTGTCCTGGTTTTAGTGCTGGAAGACCTGCACCTTGGGAAACCCTTCAGTCCCAGACAAACCAGAATGGTTGGTCACCTTAATGTCTGAGATGATCATGTGGTTTCTGTCCTTTATTCCACTAATATAGTGTATAATATTAATTGATTTTTAGCAACTAGACCAGCCTTATATTCCTGGGATAAATCGCACTTGGTCATGGTATATAATTCTTATTATATGTTGCTGGATTTAGTTTGCTAATGTTTAATTGAATATTTTTGTGTCTATATTTATGGAAGATACTGGTCTGTAGTTTTCTTGTGATGTCTTTGGATTTTGTAATATAGTAATACATATTAATCCGAGAATAAATTCGGAAGTGTTCCCTCTTCTATTTTCTGTAAGAGTTTGTGAAGGATTGGTATTGCTGCCTCCTTGAATATATTTGATAGAAGTCGCCAGTAAGGCATCTGGGCCTAGATTTTTCTTTCTGGGAAATTTTTAAACTACTAATTCAGTTTCTTTACTTGTTATAGATCTATTCAGATTTTTTGCTAAGTTTTAAATTATTAGTTTTGGTAATTGTGTTTCTAGGGATTTGTCTATTTCATCTAAGCTATTTAATATTTTTGGCATACACTTTATAATATTCCTATATATGCTTTTAATTTTGCAAGCATAGGTAGTGTTTTTTGCTTTTTCATTCCTAATTTTGGCAGCAGGTGTCTTCTCTCTTTTTTACTCGGTCATTTTAGCTAAAGGTTTGTCAGTTTTGTTGCTCTTTTCAAAGTAAAAAGTTTTGGTTTAATTGTTTTTTTCTCAGTTGTTTTTCTGTTTTCTACTTCACTGATTTCCATTTTAATCTTTATAATTTCCTCCCTTCTTCTTGCTTGAGATTTTGTTTGCTTTTCTCTTTCTGGTTTCTTAAGGTAGAAGCTTAGGTTATTGATTTGAGATCTTTCTTCTTTTCTGATATAGGCCTACATTTCCTTCCAAACGTTGTTAGCTGCCATATGTTTTTATATGTTCTGCTTTTAAAATTTTCATTCATATTTCCTAATTTCCTCTGTGATTTCTTCTTTGACCCATGGGTTATTTAGAAATGTATTGTTTAATTTCCAATTATTTGGGGATTCCCTAAATTTCATTGTTGCTGATTTCTAATTTAATTCCCCTGTAGTAAGAGAATATACTTTGTATTTTTCTCATTTTAAATTTATTGAGACATTCTTATGGCCTAGTATGTAATCTATTATGAAGAATGTTCTGGACTTCCCTGGTAGTCCAGTGGTAAAGAATCCGCCTTCCAATGCAGGGGATACGGGTTCAATCCCTGGTCGTGGAACTAAGATCCCACATGCCGTGGGGCAACTAAGCCCGCAGGGCAACTAAGCCCCTGTGCCTCAACAAGAGAGGCTGTGTGCCGCAAACTATGGAGCCGATGCGCCCTGGAGCCCATGCACCACAACTAGAGAAAAAAACCCACATGCCGCACTAGAGAGAAGCCCGCGCACCACAGCTAGAGAAGCCTGTGCGTGGCAACGAGAGATCCCTCATGCTGCAACTAAGACCCGATGCAGCCAAAATAAATAAATAAATAAATAAAATGAAAAAAAAAGAATGTTCTACGTGTGCTAGAAAGGTTTTGTTGGGTGGAATGTTTCATAGGTGTCAGGTCAAGTTGGTTCTTTGTGCTTATTTTCTGTCTAGCTATTCTATTAATTACTGAGAGTGAGATTCTAAAATCTCTATTATTATTGAAGTGTCTATTTTTCCTTTCAGTTCTAATTTTTTTTTATAAAGTTATTTATTTATTTATCTTTGGCTGCATTGGGTCTTCATTGCTGCGTGCAGGGTTTCTCTAGTTGTGGTGAGTGGGGGCTACTCTTCCTTGTGGTGCGTGGGCTTCTCATTGTGGTGGCTTCTCGTATGGCGGAGCACAGGCTCTAGGCGTGCGGGCTTCAGTAGTTGCAGCACGTGGGCTCAGTAGTTGTGGCTCACGGGCTCTAGAGCGCAGGCTCAGTAGCTGTGGCTCACGGGCTCTAGAGCACAGGCTCAGTAGTTGTAGTGCACGGGGCTTAGTTGCTCTGCAGCATGTGGGATCTTCCCGGACCAGGGCTCGAACCCGTGTCCCCTGCATTGGCAGCCAGATTCTCAACCACTCCACCACCAGGGAAGGCCCGCTCTGTCAATTTTTGCTTCATATTTTTGGGGCACTGGTGTTAGGTATGATATACATATATAATAATACACATACATACACCTTATAGTAGTATTTTGTCTGGTGTTAGTGTAGCTACTCCAGCTCTCTTGTGCTTACTGTTTGCATTCTGTATCTTTTTCTGTCTTTTTACTTTCAACTTATTTGTTTTTGAATCTAAAGTGTATCTTACAGTATATAGTTAAAATGCCTATTTAAAAAAATAGTTTGACCACTTCTGCCTTTTGATTGGAAGGTTTAATCTGTTCACGTTTAATGTAATAGTTGATATTCAGATTTATGCAGTTTTGCTAGTTACTTTCCATACGTCTCATTTCTTTTTTATTTTTTTGATTGTCTTCTACTCCCTGTTCTGGAGTTACTAGATATTTTCCAGGGTATCATTTTAATTCCTTTGTTAGTTTCTTAACTGGATTTTTTAGTTATTTTCTTAGGTTGCTTTAGGGATTACAGTGTGTGTCTTAATTTATCACAGTTTACTTCAGAATTGACTAATTTAATTGTCGTAAAATATAGAAAATTTGCTCCATTTTCTCCCCCCTCCTGTCTGTTAGTATTGTCACGCATATTAAATTTTTATGTTCTAGAAGCCCAAGAATACAGTTTTATAATATTTTAATGCAACTGTATGTCTTAAAGATAGTTAAGGGAAGAACAAGTATTTTAAAAGGTTTTTTTAAAAAAATATTTACCATGTATTTACCGTTTATGTGGTCTTTATTTCTTTTTATGTATTTGAGTTATGGGCTGGTTATTCCTTTCAGTCTGGTGGACTTCCTTTTGGATTTCTTGTAAGGAAAGTCTTATTAATGAATTATCTCAGTCTTTGTTTCTTGGGATTGTTTTTATTTTGCCTTTATTTTTGAAGAATAGTTTTGCTGGATATAGAATTCTTTGTGACATTTGTTTACTTTTAGCATTTTGAATATGTCGTCTCCTGCTTTCTGGCCTTCATTGTTTCTGATGAGTTATTTTTCTTTTTGTGCATTCAAGATTTCCTGTCTTTAGTCAACAATTTTTTTTTTTTTTTTTTGCTGTACGCGGGCCTCTCACTGCTGTGGCCTCTCCCGTTGCGGAGCACAGGCTCCGGACGCGCAGGCTCAGTGGCCGTGGCTCACGGGCCTAGCCACTCCGCGGCATGTGGGATCTTCCCAGACCGGGGCACAAACCTGTGTCCCCTGCATAGGCAGGCGGACTCTCAACCACTGCGCCACCAGGGAAGCCCCTAGTCAACAATTTTACTGTGGTATGTCTAGGTGTGGATCTCTATGTGTTAATCCTACTTTGGATTCAGTAAACTTAAATGTAGAGATAACCATATTTTAAACATTTGGTAAGTTCTAACTATAGTTTCTTCAAGTATTTTTTCTATCCTTTTCTCTCTTTCCTTTTCTTCTGGGACTCTCATTACATGTAAGTTGGCATGCTTGATGGTATTCCTAAGTCTCTGAGGCTCTGTTCATTGAAAGGTTTTTTTCAAAAATTCTTTTCTGTTTTTCAGAATTGGTAATTTCTATTGATATATCTTCAAGTGCATTGGCTCTTTCTTCTGTCATCCCCAATCTGCTTTTTGAACTCTGCTAGTGAATTTAAAATTTTGGTTCTTAATACTTTTCAGCTCTAGAATTGTTATACTTTTCAACTCCAGGATTTCCATTTTATTCTTTTTAAAAATAATATCTGTATCTTTATTGATAAGAGTTATATGAGTTACAGTTGTCATACTTTCCTTTAATTCTTTAAACTTGGTTTCTGTATTTGGAGATAAAATTAAATTTTAGATAGAAAATGATATCTAAACTATGTGTTAAATCCTAAAATGGAGTTTGCTTTATTTCTAAATTATATTCAATATTTTCATCTGTATTTCATGATATGCATGAAAGTATATTACTCATACATGCTAAATTTCATCTGATAGTTTCTTTTCAAACATAATTAACAATTTACTTATAATTATTAGTGTTTATTGGAAAGTAGAATCAGTGTACAATTTGAAAGACATGGCATTAATTCTGAAACCTTAGTTCATTCCCTGAACTGATCATACAGTATGAAGTCTACTTGTTTGTCCATATTTCTTGCTGCTTAATTCTCTCATGGTGGGTGCTAATTGGTAGGAAAAAATGGAAGAAGCCTAAGAGAGCAATATAATGAGTTAGAATGGTTATAAGATATCAAAATCTTCATATGAGCCTGTACATTTAGTAGTATAGTATTATTCATTTTAGGTCCTTGAGAGATTGTAGTAAATAAGATAAATGCAGTACTTGTTCTCATGGAACCTTATATTCTGTTAGAGGAGACATGCATTAAACATATAAACAAGATAATTTTAGAGAATGATAAATATAGTGAACAAATAAAATAGGGTAATGCGATCTCAAATAGAGAATGATGGGGCAGCTACCTGGAAATGTGATATAATTTGGGGGAGGGGAGCCATGAAGGCAATGTCTCTCTGAAGAGGTGGTATTTGAAGTGAGATCTGCATGATGTGTGAGGAGCATTCAGTCTGTGGATGATCTGGAAGACCCTTGTAGCCTAGAGAACAGGAGGTGCAGAATAAGCTTGGTGTGTTGTAGGAATAGGGCCAGTGTGGCTGGAGCTCAGCAAGCCAGTGAAAGAGAAATGAGGGATGAATGAGGTCAGAGAGGTGGGGTGGGCTACCCCTGGGTTGATCTTTATAAAGGCCATGTTAAAGAGTTTAGATTTTTTTCTAAGTGTGGTGGGAAAACAGTGGAAAAATATTGCAGCGACCTTCATTCTTGACGCAAGAGTTAATTTACAGCCCAGTATATAATTTTATTCTTTTTTTTATTTTTACTTTTGGCTGCGTTGGGTCTTCGTTGCTGCGTGTGGGCTTTCTCTAGTTGCGGCGAGCGGGGGCTACTCTTTCTTGCAGCGTGAAGGCTTCTCATTGTGGTGGCTTCTCATTGTGGTAGCTTCTCATGTTGCGGAGCATGGGCTCTAGGCGTGCAGGCTTTAGTAGTTGCAGCACTCAGGCTCAGTAGTTGCAGCGTGTGGGCTCTGGAGCACAGGCTCAGTAGTTGCGGCGCATGGGCTTGGTCGATCTGTGGCATGTGGGATCTTCTCGGACCAGGGATCGAACCCGTGTCCCCTGCATTGGCAGACGGATTCTTAAGCACTGCGCCACCAGAGAAGTCCTATAATTTTATTGTTTAACAGCTTCTGAGTGTGAATAAATATTTCTAGGGTTTTCTATGAATGATTTTAACTTTATAAAGAATAGAAGGGAAAGTAACTTCTTCCTTGAAATTTAACTATCTAAAAATAAGACAAAAACCCATTATCTGTAAAACTTGGAATTTGTAGTACAGTTATAGCAGTGGCAGAGATTCTTGCCCAGTGATTAGAGCCGCAGGTACAATGGAGACGATGATATTTAGTCCTTCAAATAAAGATAAGCATGCGTTTGTTCATTGATCTATTCCTTATACATTCTACAGGCCCTGTAAGCACCCATGATCCAGAGCCTGTGGGGAAGGTATAAACCTTGGCTTAATTAGGTAAAGGGAGATAATCTCGGAAATAGTTATAGTTTAGGCCTCAGAGTGAGAGACTGGGTGCACATTTTCCCCTAGTTGCTTCTGCAGGGACCTTTTTATTTAACATTATGAGAAAGTTTATATTTTGGTTCCAGGTAAATATGGGTAAATCTTAATTAACATATAAAGTCTATACCTGAGAATCTTTGTTTCTTGCTAATATAGAATTACAGGCCAACATTTCTTTCTAAAAAACAAATAAAAAATAAGCTCTGAAGTAAGTCAGAAAGAGAAAAACAAATACCATATGCTAACACATATATATGGAATCAAAAAAAAAATGGTTCTGAAGAACCTAGGGGCAGGACAGGAATAAAGATGCAGACATAGAGAATGGACTTGAGGACATGGGGAGGGGGAAGGTAAACTGGGACGAAGTGAGAGAGTGGCATGGACATATATACACTACTAAATGTAAAATAGATAGCTAGTGGGAAGCAGCCACATAGCACAGGGAGATCAGCTCGGTGCTTTGTGACCACCTAGAGGGGTAGGATAGGGAGGAAGGGAGGGAGACACAAGAGGGAGGAGATATGGGGATATATGTATATGTATAGCTGATTCACTTTGTTATAAAGCAGAAACTAAAACACCCTTATAAAGCAATTATACTCCAATAAAGATGTTAAAAAAAAAAAAAAGCTCAACCCTAAAGAGGCCAAAGGAGAAAGAATTTCTGATACTGTCACTTTCTCCCTAAGGCCTACAGAACTTATATGAGAGAATTTGTGAGTTAAATAATTAATTCCCTCCCCCCGCCACCCCCTTTTTTTGGAAAGGGAAAAAAAATATGTATGCTTATGTAGATAAGGTAGATGTAATTCCCATTTAGCATATTTTAAGCCTTCTAATCAGCTCATGTTATGAGTCAATAAAGGAAGTAGGTAGAAAAATCTCCCAGGGGTGGGGTGGGAGAGGTTCTATATGATTCATTCACAGTTTCAATGTTAAAAACACTTGTATAATCATGAGGCAGAAAAACTTTAAGAGCACAGAGTCTGGAGCCAGACGGCTTAGGTTGAAATTCTGACTTTCTCATTTGTTTGTTTGACCTTGAGTAAGTTACTTAAAAAAAAAAAAATCGCCTGGTGCCTCAGTTTCCCCAAATGTAAAATGGGGAATTATACCTGTTTTGTAGGATTGTGTAGATTAAATAGGTTAATAGATGTAGTGAGTTTAGAATAATGTTGGCATAGAGTAAGTGCTCTATAAATGTTAACTACTGTTATCCCTTCATTGTTTGGAAGAAGAAGAAAGTATACTCTAAGCTAAGCTAGTTATCGAGTTACCTCTAGGGTAAATTCACATTAATGAATTCATATCCTGTCAAACCAGAATATTTAAAAAGGTTGTCGTGAAGAGCAGTTCTTTGCTTCCTTTTAAGTCACGGTAGTGAAGAAGTTGGCCAAGGTTTTAGAATTATCTGCACTAGGGTCTTTTTTTAAAAAATAAATTTATTTATTTATTTATTTATGTCTGCGTTGGGTCTTCGTTGCTGCGTGCGGGCTTTCTCTAGTTGCAGAGAGCGGGGGCTACTCTTCGTTGCGGTGTGCGGGCTTCTCATTGCGGTGGCTTCTCTTGTTGCAGAGCACGGGCTCTAGGCGCGCGGGCTCAGTAGTTGTAGCTCACGGGCTCTAGAGCGCAGGCCCAGTAGTTGTGGCACATGGGCTTAGTTGCTCCACAGCATGTGGCATCTTCCCGGAGCAGGGATTGAACCCGTGTCCCCTGCATTGGCAGGCGGATTCTTAACCACTGCGCCACCAGGGAAGTCGTGCACTAGGGTCTTGAGGATGGCAGTTGCTGGATTGGCAATTTATCTCTCCTTCAAAAAGAAAACTTTCCCCAGTTTGCTTTGCTGAATAGAACCTAAGTAGATTTTAGGCTTCCTGATGACTGGGAATCTGCCATATACCCTGATCACCTCTAGCTTTAGCTTCCTGTAAAGCAGTTGCTTGACTACCTTAAGCCAGTTGAAACAAGTCTTTTAAGTCTTTTATGTGTCTCTCTTTGGATGTGCAAGAGGCTATTGTGACCATATTTGAGACTTCTTAAACGTCTGTGCAATGGTCAGGGGATAAGCTGGTGGCTTTGATTGCTACTTTTTCCCTAACCAAACCTCCTAGTACATATTCTCCTGTCTGGTTCTTACTTGATTTGGAAGTGTGCTTATTCACAGAATATACAGACTAAACATTTATTTCCACCATTTAGTATTTCTTACAAAGAGTTCATAGAATGAGTCTAGAAATGAATATTCATATAAGTTTAGGGTTACTGATTAATAATGAGACCTTTGGGGACTTCCCTGGTGGTCCAGTAGTTAAGGCTCTGCTTCCGCTACAGGGGGCGCGGGTTTGATGCATGCTGTGCAGTGTGGCCAAAAAAAACAAAAAAAAAACAAAAAAAAATCAGACCTTCGTTGCTTATCTTCATCCTCAAGATAGGTTGGATTCTAAGATGTGCTTAATGTGATCTCTTCCTCCATATACTTATTATGGCCTTTATTATTACTGCCCTACAATTTGAGCCTGTGTGAAATGGTAACAGAGTTTAGGAGGATCAAAATATTAAAGGAGTACAGATAGCTAGGCAGCAGTATCATTTTTAGCTCCAGTGGTAATTGTGGGTAGTGCAGTCAGGTTGATTTTGTCTTGCCATCTCTTTGCTCATCAGTTCTTTAAATAACTCTAATGTTTGATTATTCAGAGTATTTTAAGATGATAATTCCCTCTTAGATTTTCACCATCACAAAATAAATTGAACAAACCAGCATTTGTTAGGTTACGCCCAGGAACCTGGCCATCGTAGTTCTTTGGATGATGAAGAAAACAACCAAAACCTGCCTGGCAAGAAAAGCATCAAAATACCTTAAACAGAACTTAGATGAAATCACAGATTATCTAAGTTCATTTCTTATCTATGTGTTATTCTATGACTTTGTGTGTCAGAACTCAGGGCCGTGAGTAAATAAGGATTTTAAGATATTATTATCCATGGTATGGGACTCTTGAAATGCAGAATTGTTTTATGGTTGGCAAGTTATCGACATTTTACTTAATTTTCCATGTAGCCTCTTCAATCTATTTCTTCTATAAAATGAGCTCTAAGATCTCTTGCAGTAATTTCATGTAATTTCTCTTATGCTGTAAATTTCTAGCATGCAGTTTAAAATGTCTAGATCAATCACCTTGCCCTAAAGTAAGTCCCATGACATGACCGCTTGCTGCCCAAATACTTTCCAGCCCTGACCTGTGGGCCCAAGTATTTGTCAACAGTATGCTGCTCAGACTTGGTTCCATTTTCAGAGGGGGATTCTTCTTTCTTTAAAAGATTCATTAGTTTACTTTTTATCCCTTTAAAAGGTACTGATTTTTGTTTTAACAAGTTAGAAGAATGAGCATCTCAGTTTTGCACGAGGAGCAGTTAGGCTTTAGGCGTGATCATCTGTTACTGCCTTATTCTTAATAGGAAGCCTTGGCACACGGTGCAGCTCTGATCGATGCTGCACAATGCATCACAGCAACAACGCTACATCCATTCAGCACTCATAGTGTGCCCGGCACTTTATGCAAAGGATTAAAAGAACTAAACACGCCGACTTCCTAGAGTTGTTTTACTGTCTTATTATGGATGAGGATATTGAAGTTTAAAGAGAGAAATAACTGCCCAAGATTATGTAGTCATAGGTAAAGCCAACATTCAACAAATATTTATTGAGTACCTACTGTATTCTGGGCATACAGTGGTCAGTAGGCTCTTAACTGTTAGTCGTACTAGCTCTCAAATATAAAGCATACTGTCAAAATAGCACTCGTGTAATGGGGGGAATAATTATACCTATTTCACAGGGTTATTGTAAGGGTGCAAGGACAATGCATAAAAATGCTTGATTCAGTAACATAGAAATAGAAGGATACATAGTTGAGACTATCACTATATTAGCATTATAAACTACATATGTAATTCCTGTCAGACTTGGTAGATAATTAAAAAAATAGAACAATGAAAATATGAATCGGAAGTATCTCGGGAATTGAGTTCCAAATTTAAAAGCTTTAATTTTACCAATAAAGTGGCTAAGAATAATAAGGCTTTTTAGGGGGAGAATTTTCTGATTCCATAGGCAGGTACTAGGTGTGAGCCAAGCTGTACATAAGTTTAGATTACAAGCTACAGTTCTTCTTAGCATGATGATAATGTTAATATTGAATAAGAATCTCTTTAATAGGTTAAACTCTAATTTGCAGCATTGTCCTCTCCTTCTTTTAAAGTCAAATTTATTGAAGTTTAGTTGACATGTAGTAAAATTCATCCTTACATTTCCATGATTTTGAGAAATTCATATCATTATGCAGTTACCACCACAGTCAAGATATAGAACATTGCTATCACCCCCCAAAAGTTCCTTGTGCCCTTTGAGATAACGCCTTCCCACCGATCTGTTTTCTGTTCCTATAGTTTTACTTTTTCTTGAAATGTCCTGCAAATGGAATTGCCGTTCTTCTTTCTGATCCATTAGGTTGTTTAGATATATTTGCTGCAATAGCAGGTAAGGTAACTGTGACCCCCTATGCTGACACAGCTTTCTTACAAATTAAGAATTGCATTAAGAAGCAATTAAGTCAAAAAATGAACACAACCTGTTGGAAAATTGTAAATAAGTTTGTCAAAGGATTAGTAAATATTATTCAATTTACACAACATATTTAAAAAGAACCAATGCATGTGAATGGATTTCACACTTTAGATGGGAAACTAATAAAATCAGTTTTCAACCTCTCCTTGGACCCCAGTTGTACAAAATTAGATGAATCATAATCCTTGATTCATGACACAAATAATTTGCCCAGTAATGGCTGTTGTTTGTTTATTTTTAATAATGTGATAAACACACATGAGAGCATCGTTCAGCATGAGAACTAGAGCTTTTTTTTTTTTTTTTTTTTTTGGCTGCGCCTCTCGGTTTGCAGGAGGGATCTTAGTTTCCTAACCAGGGATTGAACTCTGGCCCAGGCAGTGAAAGAGCTGAGTCCTAACTACTGGACCACCAGGGAACTCCCGAGAACTAGAACCTTGACAAGAATTTATATCCCATTTAGCCATGCATGCCTTAATATAATTTATTTTAAAATCTTTAATAGATTTTGGTTGTGTATATTTCTTATTAATTAGTAGGAGTTCTTTTTGCCTCCTGTTTTGGAGGGAGGGGAATTACTTTTCCTAGTGTCTTGTCTTTTGGTTTTGTTTTTGGTTTGCACTGTTAGGAATTTTTTTTAAAAAATTGGTGTAATCAAGTTTAGTCATTCTTTTGTTTTTTTGCTTTCCGTGTATTAAGTAATTTTTCCTTAACTATAAGTTCATGAAGATATTCTATAGTTCCTTCTAATTTTGAAAAAAAATTGTATATTTGGGTCTTTAGTACACCTGTAATTTATTTTGTGAATGGTGAGAGATGGTGATTTAATTTTTGTCTTGTATGGATAATCACTTGTCTCAGCATCATTTAATAGTCTTTTTTCCCCATTGATGTTAACACTGCCTCTTCCTACATTAAGTTTCCAATATGCATGGGTCTTTTTCTGGCCTCTATATTCTGTTCCATTGGTATATTTGGTTATGTCTACACCATTACTCATTGTCTAATTACCATAGAGTAGACTAGGTAGGGCAGTTCTTCTCCAGAGGGTTTTGGCTCACTTTTGCCCTTTGTTCTTGTACATCGCTCCCCCCTTTTTTTTCTTAACTATCTTTGTCAAGGTTTTCGTAAAACCGCCGTGGGATTTTTGACTGGACGTATATTGAATTTCTTAGATGAATTTGTTGAGCGTTGACATCTGTAAGATACTGAGCTTTCCTGTCCAAGACTGCCAGGGAATTCCCAAGATTTCTTTAATTTCTTTCAATACGTTTATTTATTTTCTCCGTAGAGGTCTTTGTTAGATTGAGTCTTAGGTGTCTTCACGTGGCTTGCGGGATTTTTTTTCCCTGACCAGGGATTGAACCCAGGCCACGGCAGTGAAAGCGCTGAGTCCTCACCACTGCAGTTCCCTAACTGCCGGGGAATTCCCAAGTCTTAGGAGTCTTATATTTTTGTGGTTATTGTAAACGATATCCTTTTTAAAAATTACATTTTCTGTCTGTTGCGGGTACATAGAGAAACAGTTGATTTTTATATATGGTAAGTCCCCTACATACGAACGAGTTCCGTTCCGAGCGCGCGTTTGTAAGTCCAGTTTGTCCGTTAGTCCCGCAAAGTTAGCCTAGGAACTCAGCTAACACAATCGGCTGTATAGTACTGTCCTGTAATAGGTTTATAATACTTTTCATATAAATAATACATAAAAAACAAACACAAAAAATGAAACATTTTTAATCTTACGGTACAGTCCCCTGAAAAGTACAAGCAGTACAGTACGACAGCTGGCATCCAGGGGCTGGCGTGGAGTGAAAAGGCCAGGAGAGTTCCTGACTGGAGGAGGGAGAGGAGGTGGGAGATGGTAGAGCTGAATCAGGATTGTCCACAATAGGAGACGGAGGGCAAGCTGCAATTTCACTCAACGCCTGACGCTGATGGCCCAGGTTCTGGTTCCTTGCTAGATTCAGTTCTATCTACCCTCTTGAAAAAATGATCCAGTGATGTCTGGGTGGTAGCTCTTTTTATCTCGTCATAGATGACATGGTAGCACTGGATTGCATTCTGAACGGCTGCTGCAACCTTTGCGTACCGTTCTACATTTGGGTCCTGGGCTTGAAATAAAGATACCGTACTGCTGTACTCTGTACCGTAAAGTACACAAAAGCACAACCACTTGTAGAGGATGCACGCATGTGACAGTGTACGCCAGACGTGTGAACTAACTTATGTGATTGGACATGTGAACACACTTTCTCATCTTTGAAAGTTCACAGCTTGAAGTTTCGTATGTAGAGGACTTACTGCATTCATCTGTATCCACACATCTTGCAAACCCTCTTCTAATATCTGAAGGTTCTTTTGGGCTTTCTATGTAGAGAGTCTTATCATCTACAAACAATGGTAGTTTCATTTCTTCCTTTACATTTCTTTTTTCTTTTTAAATTTTACTTAATTTTTGGCTGCGTTGCGTCTTCGTTGCTGTGCGCGGGCTTTCTCTAGTTGCGGTGAGCAGGGGCTGCTCTTCGTTGCGGTGCGCGGGCTTCTCACTGCGGTGGCTTCTCTTGTTGCGGAGCACAGGCTCCAGGCGCGTGGGCTTCAGTAGTTGCAGCACGTGGGCTCAGTAGTTGTGGCATGTGAGCCCTAGAGAGCGTGGGCTTCAGTAGTTGCAGAGCGTGGGCTCAGTAGTTGTGGCTCGTGGGCTCTAGAGCACAGGCTCAGTAGTTGTGGTGCACGGGCTTAGTTGCTCTGCGGCATGTGGGAATCTTCCCGGACCAGAGATCGAACCCCTGTCCCCTGCATTGGCAGGCGGATTCTTAAGCACTGCGCTGCCAGGGAAGTCCCTCTTCCTTTCCATTTCTTATGCCTTTTAATTTTTCCTTATCAAACTCTGCTGGTCAGGATTGCCAGTGTGGCTTTGAATTGAAGTGGCAATTGTAGGTATATTTGTTCTGTTCCCAGTATTGGGGAAGAGTTTTAAATATTTTGCCATCGAGTCTTGGCTGCTTTTTCCTTTCTTTTTTTTTTTGCGGTACGCGGGCCTCTCACTGTTGTGGCCTCTCCCGTTGCGGAGCACAGGCTCCGGATGCGCAGGCTCAGCGGCCATGGCTCACGGGCCCAGCCGCTCCGCGGCACGTGGGATCTTCCCGGACCGGGGCACGAACCCGTGTCCCCTGCATCGGCAGGCGGACTCTCAACCACTGCGCCACCAGGGAAGCCCCAGCAGCATGATTTTATAATAGGCAAAAAGTGGAAACAACTTTGCACCAACTGATGGGTGGATACATAAAATGTGATATATCTGTGCAATGGAATATTATTCAGCAATAAAAGAATTGAAATACTAATACATGTTACACATAGATGAACACTGAAAACGTACTAAGTGAAAGACACCAGTCACAAAAGTCCACATATTTAAAATTCCGTTTATATGAAATGGCCAGAACAAGCAGATCTCTAGAGGTAGGAAGTAGGTTAGCATCGCCAAGGACGTGAGGGTGGGGGAGGGTGGGGAGTGACTGCTGATGCACGTGAGGGTTTTTTTGGGGCTGGCGTGCTGAGAATGTGCTAAAATTAGATTGTGGTGATGATGGCACTTCATTCATATACTAAAAACCTTTAAGTTATATGCTTTAAGTTGGTGAACTGTGTGATATGTGAATTATATCTCAATAAAGCTGTTTTAAAAGGTAAGTACATATGTAGTTTTGTTAGATATTGCCAAATTCTCCTCCCAAAGTGTTGTGTCACCTTGCTTCCCACCAGCAGTGTATAAATGTACACAGTTTTACCAACAGAATATAATGTTATATACATTTTAATTTTCACCAATCTGATAGATGAGAGAAATGGTATTTCAATTTTTAAAAACTTGCCTTTCTCTATGAGTGAATTTGAACATCTTTTCTTATGTTTAAGGGCTATTTTTGTATCTGGTTTTGTGAATTGTGTGTTTGTGTTTTTCACATTTTCATATTTTTTTATACCACAGTTGTTTTTTATACCACAGTTTTTCATATTTTTCTCTTGTGTTCTTTTTTGGTCCTTTATTCTCTATTTTAAGCGTTCCTTATGTATTAGTGATAGTAGCCTTTTGTAATATAGTATCATATTTCTAGTATCATAGATTGAGTTTTCCTTGTTTTTGTACTTTATGTGAATAAAATCATACACGTAAACTGTTTTTGATGAGAGTGTGATCTGTATTCTAAGCAACTGAGTTATAGTCTGAGCTGCATTTACTTCTGACTGATACTTAGGTTTGCTATCATTTCTCACAGTTTTTTTCAGTCCTGACAGTTCACTTAGTATTCATGATTCAGAATTGTTTCTCTTATTGTTATGCCAGTTTCCACCCCTTCTTCTAACCCCAGACCAAGTGGTGGCTCCTTTCTGAAGTCTTTTCTAGAATCTTCCCATCCCCTCCCCCCCCCCCCCCCCCCCCCCCCCCCAGGGCCGACTGGGTGTTCCCTTTTTTAATGTTTCCACTGTACTTTGTAGTTTCCTTTATGGCGTTTACATTATGGTAATTGCTTCGAGTGCCTCTCCTTACTAGACTCTAAGCTGTTTGCAGGCTGAGTCCTAACTTTGTTTTTGTGTTCTTGGCATAGTGCTGTATTTGGTATACAGTTAAGTGCTTAATAAATATTATTGAAAGAACTGGCGTAGTAAGAGGGAGGAAAGAGGTGATGTTATTATACGGGAAAAGTTGTCCATGAGGGGCAGGTAGAATCTGAATAATCAAAGAAGAGGGCATTCCTGATGAGAGAAGGGAACCAGCAAAGGGATAGGGATGGGAAGGAGCATTGGTCTGCGTAGTGAACAGTGAAGACATTTGTCTGATTGGAACATGTTTGTTTATCCTCGTATTCATCACATCTTTACTGTTTATCTGCTATATGGAAGGCAGTGGTTTAGGTGGTATCAACCACAGATTTTTAAAACCTGGATACACAGATGTTTAAAACTTGGTGCTTTGAGAAAGTGGTAAGAAGGTAAGAATATTAAGAAGGTAAAGTGAAGCAGGATTTTAGGGAGCACCAAAGAAAGGCATAGGTGTTGGGCTTGCTGTGGTTGATGGGAGGGGCCCCCTGGAAGCTGTTATTTCCCCGATGTTTTTGTGAGGGAAGTATATAATGTGGATTGGGGGAAGAGAATTACAGAAAATGATATTGAGCCGTTCAGTGACGAGGTTGCTTTAGAGCTGAGACCTGTAAGACAGCTAGGAATTGGCCAAATGGGCAAACAGGGGAAGGGTGTCAAGACAAGAGAGAGAAGAATGTAGAGAACTGTAGACGGCTGTGGTGCAAACAACCAAGATGGAGGGAGTAAAGGAAAATGAGGCTGGGCCAGTGAGCATGGATTAGATTTGTGACTTCCATACCGGAGCATATCAGAATGAACATTTCATAACTTCTGAAAAAGAGACCTAGACCCCTTGCTCGTTTCTACTAAATCAGTATGCTTGCAAAGAGGTTGAAATTTCATCTCGCAGGTGATGATGAACTGCTGAAGAATTTTGAGAGGGGCCTCATATTATCCCATCTTGGATCACCCTGACAGTGCAGTTAGATGGACTGGAAGGGAGGGAAGATTAAAGGCCAGGAGGCAAAATCTGAGGCTCTTACAACTATAGAAAAATGAGAATAAGGGCCTCAACTGAGGCAGAGGATATGAGATTACTGAGCAGGAGTCACGAGTGGGAGGGGATGATGGTGTTGATGGGGAAGGAGCCACAGACGACTGCAGCCTCTGCTGCTTTAGGCAACTTGTGTAGGTGGCAGGGCAGCTTATGGGGCTAATTCAGCACAGCAGGTGAGCTCATACCTTGGGGGAGGTAGCAGAGAAGCAGTTGAGTTTGGGACATGTTGGACTTGTTTCACACCGTCATTCATCCCATTTCATGGCTAGTCCAGGCACGCTGACTGATTCCTCTGGATTCATTCTTGACTCTTCTCTTTCATTCACACCCCGCGTCCAGTTTGCTATCAAACTTCGTCCATTTTACCTACAAAAATTTCTAAAGGTTGACCACTGTTCGCTCTCTCCAGAACCCACCACTCAGTCCTAGCCAGTGTCATTTCTCACCTAGTTATTCTAGTAGCTTCCAAATTGATCTCCCTGCTTCTGGCCTTGTCCCCTTGTCTGTTCTCAACCCAGCAGCTGAATGACCGTTAGAATAATCAGGTCATCTCTCTGCACAAAGCCCTCCTTCTCCCGGGGTCAAGGTCAGAGTCGTCATCGAGGGCTTACGTGACCCCTTTCTGTACCCCTTGGTCATCGCATCTGTTCTTCCTTCCTCTTGCTCACTTCACTCCAGCCGTATTGGCCTCCTTGCTGATCTTTGAACTTTCAGGCTTATTCCCTCTTGAAGATCTTGAATGTTCTCTTTCCTTTCACGAGGGAGCTCTCCCCATGGCCCCCGTCACTGGCGCAGCTCCTTCCTACTTCCGAGTTTTCACTCATATGTCACTTTTTCAGTGAATTCTTCTCTGATTACCCAGTTTGAAATTGCAGCCCTCTTCCTTGCCGAATATTTTCTCCTTTTGGTTCATTTGCCTCCTTGGCCTTTATCACCGTCTACATGGGTGCTAAACATATTTTGCTATTTTCATCTCTCCCCACTGGGATTCAAGATACATAAGAACAAGGACTTCTGCTTTTTTCGCCACTGTACCTCTAGCGACTGAAAACTACTCGTATATAAAAGGTGCTCAATTAGTGTTTGTTGAGTGACTGAATTAATTAAATGGAGTCCTTGGGATATCCTGGAATAGATGCTTGCTATTTATTTATACCCTATTTAATTTCACAAGGAAGTACAGGCAAGAAAATATCTAGCAGACAAACTGGAGCCCATAAAATGGTTTAGGCTGGAAGAGAGATTTGAGTGAAGCCGTGGCAGTGCGTGAAATGGTTTAGACAGAGTGAAGAATCAGAAGAGGACTGCGGATGGGATCCTGGAAACACCTACCAGGATTGACCAGAGAGTTGCACTGTCCTTAGTTATCCAAGCGGGAACCCTGCTCTGGGTTCCCTCATCTGGCCTTCCTGCAGCTAACCCCTGCTGATAGGATAGGTTGAGGATTTTGAGGGGCCAGTCCATCTGGTACCCATTTCTAGATCAAGCTAAGAGTATTTGAATCCCAGAATTCCCTGCCCATGTAACCCTTCACAGGTCTCTTCCCTGACTCTCTCCTCTGTTAACTATACCACATGTATGGGCTTCCCCTCGGCCTAAGGGATGGCCAAGTGGCAGCTGTTTGCAGGCATGTGGCCAGAGCTTAGACGTGTTGTCTGGGATGTCCACATGTGTGTATGTGAGGCTCCTTGTAGTCTGGAGGGGAGCCAAAGGTGGCATGAGAAAAAGGGGCAGGCTGCAGGGAGATGGGGGAGCACGGGCCTCCCGTCCCCCCCCCCCCCCCGCCGCCATAGATGTTAAGTCTGAGAATGCCAAATCAGAACTTAGCCTTGTAGGTTGTTATAAAAGTGTATATGTCAAGATAGGAGAGTAAAATAAAATTTACTAGCTTGTTAGTTTGGTCTATAACTTTAAAATACTTAGGCATGTGGTATATGGGCTTACATTTGTACTCTTCAAGCTCCTTGAAAACTAGGGGTGGGCCTGCAAGAGGGAATTGAAAAGGAATAGCTAGAGAGGGAGAAGATAAATTCAAGATAGAGTTTCAAGGAGGGAATGATCAGCAGTGTCAAATGCTTCAGAGACATTAAGTCCTATGAAGACAGAAATGTCTCCATTGGATTTGATAACCAGAATTTAGTAAAAATTTCAGTTGGTGGTGATGGCTGCCAAACTTCCATAGAAGGAGTACCTGAGAAATCTGGAAGTGGAGACAGGGTATAAAAGGTTTTTTAGGTAGAACCTTCTCTGAGAAAGGAAGGAACTAGAGTGGTAGCTGGAGGGGTATGCAGGGTCATGGAGGAGTCATGTTTAAGATGAGAGAGTCTTGGGGCTTCCCTGGTGGTCCGGTGGTTAAGACTCCAGTTTCCACTGCAGGGGGCACGGGTTCCATCCCTGGTCCGGGAATTAGGATCCCTCATGCTGCACGCAGCACGGCCAAGAAATTTTAAAAAAAAGAAAAAAAAGTTGAGAGAGTCTTATAAATGTTTAGATGTTGAGGGAAAGAACCCAATGTTCAGAAAGAGAAGGTTAAGGAAAAAGAGGGAATAATTGGTGGAACAAGACCTAAGATCCAGTGCACAGATGAGCTTCAGAAAGGAGGAGGGCCACTTGAGGAGGCTCGGGGTGTTAGATTTGTATGGGTGCAAAGTTTGGAGGGTGAGACAGCAAGAAAGTGAATAGCAGGAAAGTTGTCAGCAATAATATATCATTAGCGTCGTTCAATAGTAGTTTTCTGGGTTAGTCATTGTTTTCTAAACGTTGACATTTTTTAGGTCTTTAAAATTAATTAACTAACCTATTTGTTTTTTATTGAAGTCTAGTTGATTGGGTTAGTCTTCTTAAACTTGATTTTATACTCCTGGGGATCTGGGGTTATACCTGCAGCCATGTGTTCAGATCCTGTTGGTTGATTGAAATATAGCCCATGATGTGGGGTATAGGCTATGTATGTTGGAATCTGTCGTTACTCAATACTTGGTATCTCGTGGTGACTTAAAATTTTAAGTTTGGTAAAAACTTTTGATTCCTCAATAACCCAGGAGTAATTTCTTTATTATGTTCGTTATAAAATGTGTACCATCAGGCTTTGGGGATGGTTTGTTGTAATAAGTACCTGCTGTCAGGATCACACCTATTTGGGGCAAAGTATTTTTTAACAGAATTATACTAATGCTGTCTTTTTCCCCCCACTAGTAGTTCCAGAGAACTGCTGGTTTATATTTTAACTCTTGCCAAGTTGTGAAAATAGTGAAGGATGCTTAGACTACTTAACATTCAAATTGTAAGTAAAAGTTATTTCTGCTATTACTCTCTATATGGTTAGAAAACAGAAATTGAAAATAGTTGTTACCTTGTATGATAATAGTAAGCTTTAGTGTGATGGGATTGCGGATTTTTCTTAATTTTTATTCTTAAGATACAAATACTTTCCCATTTTCTGTTGATAAGATCAAAAAGGAGACTAATAGTACTGAATGGGTCTTAAGTAGTGAGGTGAAATTTCTGCTTTTTTTTCAGGTATTTCTTTTTATTGTATAAGTTTATGGAAATTCTTTAATATTTTATTTCCATATCTGTATGGTACCAGTGTTCAAATTTAATATAGGCCACATATTAATGGAATGGTTAATTAGAAACGGTTATTCTTTTCTCTTTAAATATGCTTAATTTTTCTGCATTCTTAAATTTTTGTGGGAAAAAAGTCCTGTCAGAAAGAAATCTCTGTAATTTCTCTATGAAATATTTAACATATACAAAATCAAATAAAATGTAACTTTTTAGAATTATTAGGATAATCTAATGCATAAATCTAGGTGATATACATACTGATATTCATCTCTAGTAGGGGAAAAAAGCTTTAATTATGTTTTCTTGAAACCCTTTGCTATACTGCATTTTGAACCAATAGCAAAAAAATTATTGAGGAAAGAATGATAAAGTATATTAAAGTCACTCCAAGTCATTTCACGACCTTATTTTCAAACTACTTTGTCTGAAAGTATAAGTTACTCCAATTAATCTATTTTATAGACCTTGTATGAGTATTCAAAATGTGAACACAAAATGAGATTGCTACCATAGCAAAAAAAAGATAATTCTAATTAATTATTCATATAAACAAACCAAATGAGCCAAAGACGAATGAAACATTTACAAACCAGGGACTTCCCTGGTGGTCCAGTGGTTCAGACTCCGTGCTTTTGAACGGCGGGGCGGGGCGGGGTGGGGGTGGGGGGGCACGGATTCGATCCCTCGTCGGGGAACTAAGATCCTACATGCTGCGCGGTGTGCGGCACGGTCAAAGAAAAGAAATATTTACAAGCCAATAAATCTTTTAATTTGTTAAATAGATGAATAATTTTGGAAGTTGTCTCGGTCCAGCACGTTTTATGTTTTCAGTGCATAAATTTTTTTTTTTAATTTCAGGAATTTTTACCAAAATATTTCAGGAATAATAGTACATCTTCATAAGGGGAGAAAGTTATAACATTTTATCTCTTAGAATGTAGATGTCATCAGGTCACCAATGTGCAATAGCTTGGTAAGAACTTACTTCAGATTGTTCACGAACTTGACAACTCTGAGCAGAATGTTCATTACTGCCCTCTTTTGACACAGGGCTGTATAAGCCTATCTCCTTTCCGTTTACAAAAATGTTAAACATTGGATGCAAAATAGGTTGTGCTTTATATCCATTTTGTATATTTTTAATAATTTTTCAATCCTTCCTCTTTTTAGGCTCTCTGGTTATTCATCTTCAGAAGACTGGATTTCTGGATATCTACTCCACTCCTTCTCTGTGGACTTTTAAAACATGACAGTGCAAACCTGTAACACTGGCAATCATCCATGAACCTTTAATTACGTCGACTGATTGCGTTTGAAGCTTCCTCAGGGAATAAACAATGACATCAGCAGTAGTTGACAGTGGAGGTTCTGTTTTGGAGCTTTCCAGCAGTGGAGTAGAAAATCAAGAGGTTAGGCATCCAATGTATTACATTTCTGTTTTGTTCATAGAAATCAATGCATGAACTGATTTTGAATTTAATGGGGAACAGGTATTTGAGAGGAGAAATGTACAATGCATGAGACTCTGTATGTATGTCATGTGTCCTCATGTAATCAGGCAACAGAAGGTTGAGGAAGGGACTGCTGGGCCTGAGTTGTTGGAGCATTGCATATATTGGAATGAACTGGGAGGAAAAAATTGAAAGAAAGAACACTGTAGTACTAGTCGAGAGATTTAAATTCCTAACAGAATCCATTGTTTTGGATTTGAGAGTGTATAGGCATATACTGTACCTAAACACCTAAGTTACATTCACCTTAATTTAGAATTTTGTATCTCCTTTAGCTGTTACCTTTGTCTTTTGGTTATTACATCTAATTCAGTAATTAGTAATTACATCTAATGGGAGTCCATCATATTTTAATCATGTTATTTATACTTAAGAATTTAGATAATTGGTAAATCAGAAAGGAAGTTCAGTATTTGAAATTTTATACTTGAAGAATTTTGCAGCTTTCGCATATGTGGTTATTTTTTTTGTTATTGATAACATTAAAGAATAAGAGATGGGAGTAGAAAAGTAACAGTACCAGAAATATATGGACTTCCAGGGCCTGGCTTCTGTTCCCACCATTCAATAAAGACTGACTATTGGGAAGTATCTAAATTAAAATGGAATAATGCTGTCACAATAATGGACAAATATTTGGTCAGAGATAAGATGAGAAAATGGAGAGTTTACTGTATTTAAAAAATCTGTTTTTTCTGTATTCTGTGAAAGATACTGCTCTTACTGGTACTTAGTACCATGACTGAGAAACTTAAGTGAGGATGTCAGGCTGTGTGTTCTGGAATCTGGATTTTTCTTCTAGCTTGCTTGGTGTCTGTGCAGTCTTCCAAGATAGCTATGGGCAAATTCAGTGGGTTTGTTTTCAGTGGACTGGGTAACTGAAATGTTCCTGTTGTATTTGAATCGAAAACTGGTTCAAAGTCTTTAGCCACAGCTAAAGAACATGTTTTATTCTCATAATCAATTTCTACTTCTTTCTTAAAGATTCACTTTCTGTATGATTACTTCCAGGTATGATTCTCCAAAGAAATGAGGGACTCGGGATTTCTGTCCCCTCCTATATCACCCAGACTAATTACTGCTTCTTCAAGTACTTTCTCTTTGCCCCATAGTTTTACTCCGTTGGTATTTAATTCTGTGGGGGGAGCTGCCAAGAACAGTAGGCAGAATATATTTACCATATGCTGACTGGGTACTGCTATTATGAGAAAAAGAGTACGAGCTTGTTTCTGGAAGACTCTATACTTTTCTTCATTTACATGGAACCCCAGGTGTTCAAGGCTTGAAGAACTGATTATTATGGAAGAAAGAATCTGATAAACGAAATAATTTTACCAGGGCATTATTGATGAATGATTTATGCAGTAGCCTTATAAGGTTGTCATAGGCATTTTAGGAAGTGTGGCACCAGAAAGGAGGAAACTATTCTTGGGGACTTTTTCTTCAAATTATCTCCAAGTAAGTGGGTGCCCACTTACTTTCATTCATTTGTTCCTTCAACAAACATTAGTTGACCACTTACTGAATGTCAGTTACTTTTCTGGGCACTGGGGATAAAGTATTTCAGAGTGGTTATGAAGAATAAATCAGGGCTAGAGAGAGATGGAAAGTTGGTAGCGGTATTTTAATTAGGTGGACAAGGAAGCCTTCTCTGAAGAGGTGGCATTTTAGTTTAGACCTAAACAGCATAAGGGATTGGGCTGTAGAAACACTTGGGGAAGAGAATTCCTGCAAGAAAGAAAAGCCACTAGGTATCTAAAACGTCTCCTGATTTTACGAAGTGAGTTTTGGGGATAGTGGTATTTGAAAGATAGAATTTTGTCTTACAAGCAGCTATCCAGGAGTGTATGTATAATATATATCTAAACTGTGTATACTCTAAAGTGTAGGGCGGGGTGGAAAAATGGCCTGTCAGGATTTTATTACGATAGCTCCAGAATCTGAAGAAAAAATAAATGTTTAAAAAGTGGCGGGCAACACATTTTAAATCAACTATACTCCATTAAAAAAATTTTTTTTTTTAATTAAAAGAGAAGTGGTGGGCATTTGGAGAGTTGTGAGTGATTTTTAGGCTTTATTTTTTATAACTTTATTACTGTTTATAAAAGTAATACATTTTATTAAATTAGGATAATTCTATTTCTGACAAAGATACCAAAAGAAAGTAAACGATAATCTTACTAATGAGTATAGATACAAAAATCATAAATAAAATCATAATAAATTTATAAAATGCAGTCATATATTAAAAAATCCAATTACCAAATAGGATTTAGATACATAGGGATAATTCAATTTTAAGAAAACCATTAATATAATATATACGCCTACTAATATGCCATATGATATGTTAGGATAAAATACTTGATGAAATAGGATTTTATGAAATTCAGTATTCATCCTGATAAAGACTCTTAATAATATAGATGTATATTTCCTTAACATTATTAAAAAAACTTAAAATCAAGAGCTAGAATCCTATTTAATGGTGAAGTACTGGAGTATTTTCTCTAAAGTTGGAGAGAAAGTCAGTATGTGCACTACCATTACTCCTATTTAGCATTTTCCTGTAATCAGACCAGATAATGAAAAAATATATAAATATTATAAAGGAGACCAAATTATTATTTGCAGATAATATGATTTGCCACCTGGGAAAACCAAAGGGAATCCACGAAAACACACTAGAACTAATAAGAGTGCCTAGTAGTTGGGTGGGTACAAAATTAACATTAAAATATCTAGCTTTCTTTTGTAAGGACTGTAATTAGAAGAGATCATGGAAAATAAGATCCCTTTCAGAAAATAAACAAAAAAATGTTGAGGAATAAATGTAAAAGATACATGGGACTTGTTTGAAGAAAACTAATTAATGATACTTAAGTAGACTTCAGTAAACAGAGAGATATACTTCGTATTTGGGTAAGAGAAGCGAGAAGGGTCAGTATTAGGCAGGATGTCAGTTTCCTCCAATTAATCTCTATATTTAATTCCATCTCTATCAGATGCTAGGGCAAGTTTGGGGGAAGTTGGTCATATGGACCTAAAGATTATACGGAAGAGCAAACATAAAGGAGGAGCCAGAGCAGTTTTTGCAAAGGAAATATATAGCAGGTAGGTCTCGTAGAAATGGGGAATTAATGCAGAAAAAATAAAAAAGGATTTAAGTATATTTTAAAAAACACAATGAGTGCAAGTTTTAGAGGGCGTCTGCTTCCAGACAAACAAGATTGGGAGTTCTTCCGCTTCACACTGTGATGGAATAACTGAGACCAGATTTATACTCCCGCCGTAAACAACTAGGAAAGTGAACAAAACATATGAAAGCACGGTTCTGAGACATGCGGCTACGGTCTGAATGTTTGTGACCCCCACGAAATTCCTAGGTCGAATCCAGACTTCCAAGGAAGGTGATTATTAGGAAGGTATTCGGAAGTAGGGCTTTAGGGGGGTGATTAGGTCATGGGGGGGGGAACCCTTATGGATGGGGTTAGAGCTTTTATAAAAGGCTCCAGAGGGATCTTTTGCCCCTTCTGTCACGTGAGGGTACACCAAGAAGTCTACGACCTGGAAGAAGGCCCCCACCTGGTCACGCTGCTGCCCTGATCTCGGACTCCCAGCTTCCAGACCGTGAGCGAGAAATTTCTGCGGTTGCTCAGCCGCCTAGTCCGGCCTTTTGTTATCGTAGCACGAATGGACTGAGACAGTTGGACGACAGGCAGTGCAAGGCTGTGCCTCCTGAGAAGAGAGAAGTGGTTGCGCTGACTTACTGCTTGGAGCCACTTTCTGGACCACAGCGTGGGAAGGAGGAATCCAAGCAGGGTGTGACGGTATCGCTGAGTTGAGGAAACAAAATTTGGAATTTGGAGAGGCTAATGCAGCTAATTTGAGGGGCAGAGTATCTGAAAGGAAGAAGCTGCCCAGAGGAAGAATGTCGGAACTCAGCCTTGGGTTCCCCTAGTCTTCAGCTGAATGAGCCCCCAGGTGTAGTATGAAACTCTGTGAAGCCAGGCAAAGAATGGTCAGAATGGTGTAAACTCAGTAATTTACTGAAAAAACCTGCAGAATTCACTCAGGGCTGGGAGATCCTAGAGTTCCAGTCAGCTGGAGTGGAGGGTCCTTGTTAACTGCCCAGGGCATTCATTGGAGACTCTGGAAGAGTCATGCCTTACAGTAGAGCTGAACTAGCCCTAGAGTAAAGGGGAGTCCAGACTTGCCCTAAAAGGGGTTAAAAACAGGCCTTGAAAGTTGATCCGTAAGTAATGTAGCTGTCTGTCATAGTAAACGTTATTAAAATAGAACAATGTAAAGTATACCCAACAATGTAAATTCTACATATGAAATACCCAATCATGTTGAATGCAAGGAAGCAGGAATAATACAACTTGGAGAAAAAATTGTCAATGAAAACAAATACAAATGGTAGATATGATGAAATTAGCAGATAAGATTTCAAAACAGCTATTATAAATACGCTCAAGAAATGTAAAGAAAACATGAATCTCAGAGGAGAGGTGTAAATGGCATAGAAGAGCCAAATGAAACTTCTAGAAATGAAATATATACTATATGAAAAGAAAAATTCACTGTATCAGATTAAAAATAACTTTGGTACTGTGTGAGAAAAGACCAGTGAATTTGAAGAGGGCAATAGAAACTACTTTATGAAGCGCAGAGAGAAAAACTGAAAAAAGAAAAAAAAAAAGAACAATGACTGGGTTACCTGTGGGACAATATCAAGTTGTCTAACATAATGTAATTGGAGTACCAGAATGAGAGAACAGAAAAAACATGTGAAGAAATAATGGCTATAAAAATTTCCAAGGTTGATGAAAAATATAAACCCATAGATCTGAGAAACTTAAACCCTAAACAGGATAAAGCAGAGAGCAAATAGACTGGTACATCTGTATCAAATACACTGGTACGTTATTAGGTACATCATAATGAAACTGCTGAGAGCCAATTTCAGAAAGAAAATCTTAAAAGCTTCCAGAGAGCTTTTCCTTTGGGAGCCGCTGGGTTGAGAGGAGCGTGGCCTCCTCCCCTCCCCGCCGTGGTGTGTGCTCACCCACTGATATCCGTGTACTCCGAAAACGGGGAGCCATCTGGCATAAATGTCACTTTGCCTGCTGTGTTCAAGCTCTGATTTGACCAGATACTGTGAACTTTGCACCAACTTGTGCAAAAACAGCACCGCCCTGTGCTGTCAGTGAATTAGCAGGTCATCGAACCAGTGCTGAATCTTGGGATACTGGCAGAGCTGTGGCTCGAATTCCCAGAGTTCGAAGTGGCGGGACTCACCACTCTGGCCAGGGTGCTTTTGAAAATATGTGTCGCGGGGGCCACGTGTTTGTGCCCGCCGAGACCTGGCGACGTTGGCACCGCAGAGTGAACATAATGCAGAAGCGATACGCCATCTGCTCTGCACTGGCTGCCTCAGCGTTAACCAGCGCTGGTTGTGTCTAAAGGTCATCGTGTTGAGGAAGTTCCTGAATTTCCTTTGGTGGCTGAAGACAAAGTTGAAGGCTTCAAGAAGACCAAGCAGGCTGTTTTGCTTCTGAAGAAGCTTAAGGCTTGGAATGGTATCAGAAAGGTCTACGCCTCTCGGAGAATGAGAGCTGGCAAAAGCAAAATGAGAAACGGTCACCGTATCCAGTGCAGGAGACCTTGCGTCGTCTGTAATGAGCGCATCATCAAGGCCTTCAGAAACATCCCTGGAATTACTCTGCCTAATGTGAGCAAACCGAACCTTTTGAAACTTGCTCCTGGTGGGCATGTGCTACGTTCCTGCGTTTGGACTGAAAGTGCTTTCCGCAAGTCAGATGAGCTGTATGGCACTTGGCGTAAAGCTGCTCCCCTCAAGAGTAGCTACAGGGCTTCCCTGGTGGCGCAGTGGTTGAGAGTCCGCCTGACGATGCAGGGGACGTGGGTTCGTGCCCCGGTCTGGGAAGATCCCACATACCGTGGAGCAGCTGGGCCCGTGAGCCATGGCCGCTGAGCCTGCGCGTCTGGAGCCTGTGCTCCGCGACGGGAGAGGCCACGACAGTGAGAGGCCCGCGTACCGCAAAAAAAAAAAAAAAAAAAAGTAGCTACAACCTCCCCATGCACAAGATGCTCAGTACAGACCTTAGCAGAATCTTGAAAAGCCCAGAGATCCAAAGAGCCCTCCGAGCACCACGTGAGAAGATTCATCACAGAGTCCCGAAGAAGAGTCCCCTGAAAAACCTGAGAGTCACTGAAGCTCAACCCGTATGCAAAGACCATGCGCCGGAACGCCATTCTTCTCCAGGCCAAGAACCACAAAATCCGGATGGATAGGGCAGCAGCAGCACTAGAAGCCAAATCAGATGAGAAGGGGCTTCCAGGCAAGACGCCTGTGGTGGGGAAGAAAGGAAAGAAAGCTGTTGGCATTAAGAAGCAGAAGAAGCCTTTGGTGGGAAAAAAGGCTGCAGTGACCAAGAAACCAGCAGTTGAAAAGGAGCCTGCAGAAAAGGAGCCCACCACAGAAGAAAAGAAGGCTGCTGCATAAACTTAAATTTGTTTGATCTGTAACGGTCAAATCATTTTGGACACCTAATTTTGAATAAAGACCTGATCAAAGAGGCAGTGAGAAATATGGGGGGAGGGGAAGAAAAAAGCTTCCAGAGGAAAAAACTCATTACATACAGAAGAACAAAGATAATGACTACAGACATCTTTATTAAAACTATGCAAGTCAGAAGATAATGACTTCCTTAAATTGCTGAAGAAATAAAACTTGTCAACCTACAATTATACATCCAGTGAAAATATCCTTCAAAGTGAAGCTTTTCTCAGACCCAAAGCTGAATTTATCACCAGCAGACGTGTGTTGTGAGAAATGTTCAAAGAAGTTCTTTAGGCAGAAGGTAAATGATACCAAATTAAAACGTATGTATACATAAAGCATTGAAAAGTGCTGGAGAAATGGTTAATGTGTGGATGAGAATAAAATACTTTTTAAAATCAGTTTTAAATTTTTTGAAAAGATAATTGTTTAAGACAAAAATAATAACAGTGAATTGTGGGGTTTACAATGTGAAGAAGTAAAAGAAGTAAATGTATGACAGCAGTAGAACAAAGGATGGGAGGCAGGACATGACAGGATACTGCTGTAAGCTTTTTACATTAAACCTAAAACGGGCTTCCCTGGTGGCGCAGTGGTTGGGAGTCCGCCTGCCAATGCAGGGGACACGGGTTCGTGCCCCGGTCCGGGAAGATCCTACATGCCGGCGGAGCGGCTAGGCCTGTGAGCCATGGCCGCTGAGCCTGCGCACCCGGAGCCTGTGCTCCGCAACGGGAGAGGCCACAGCAGTGAGAGGCCCCAGCAGTGAGAGGCCCGCGTACCGCAAAAAAAAAACAGAAAGCAAAACATAAAGTAACATTCTTTTAATATAAACTGTGGTACGTTAAGAAACATATTTTAAGTTCTAGAGTACCACTAAAAAACAAAGCAAAGAAGTATTGATAGTAAGCCATTAATATCTATAAATTAAATGGAATTAAAATGGTTACTAAAAAATACTCAATTCAAAAGAAGACAGAGTAAAAGGAACAAGTAATAAATGAAACAAATAACAAAGAGCAGTTAGGTAGATTTAAACCCTGTTTTAGTGATAATATTAAATATAAATATTCCAAACAGTCCAATTAAAAGGCAGATATTAAAAAAAAAAAAAGGAGATGTTGTTTAAAATGCAGATTGGGTTTAAAAAAAAAAGCCAAACCTATTTATGTTTCATACAAGAAATTCATTTTAAGTATAACCACAGTTTAAAAGTGAAAGTATAGATATAGATAATACCATGCAAATATTAATCATAAAAAAGTTTGAAGTGGTTTTAGGACAAGACTGTTACCAGGGATAAAGGTAGACATTTCATAAATTATAGAAGGACCATCTTCTCAAGAAGACTTAACCCTAAATATGTATGCACTCAAGATTAGAGCTTCAAAATACATAAAGCATAAACTGACAGAACTGGAAGAAGAAACAGATAAATCCACAGTATTAGAGTTTGCAGCATTCCTCTTTCAGTAATTGATAGATCAATTAGAAGATCAATGAGGATATCAAAAACTTGAATAACATTATCAACTAGCTTCACCTAATGGACATTTATGGAACACTGTGCCTAACGGCATGTATTCATTTCAAGTGCACTTGGACAGTAAGCCAAGATCATATGCTGGGCTGCACGTCTCAGTAATTTAACAAACTTTTAAAGGATTGAAATCATATAGAGAAAGTTGTGTGACCAAAGCAGGATTATATTAGAAATTAACAAAAATTTGCTTGCAGTGTTTGTTTTTTTTTTTTTTTCTGGCCGTACCATGCAGCATGCGGGATCTCAGTTCCCTGACCAGCAATCAAACCTTGGCCCCTTGTAGTGGAAGCGCAGAGTCTTAACCACTGGACCACCAGGGAAGTCCCTGCTTGCAAAATTTGTGAATATTTGCGTATTAAACAGCCCACTTTTATATAACCCGTGGATTAAAGAATAAATCACAAGAGAAATTAGAAAATATTCAAACTGAATGAAAATGAAAACGCAGTATATCAAATTTGAGGAACGCAGCTAAAGCAGTGCTTAGAGGGAAATTTGTAGCTTCAAATATTTATATTAGAAAAGGAAAATCAATCTTAAGGTTTCACCTCAGCAAGCTAGAATATGAAGATAAAATCAAACCCAAAGTAAGTAGAAAGAAGAGAAAAATAAAAATAAATCAATGAAGTAGAAAGTGGGCAAACAATAGAGGAATTAAACCAGAAGCTCATCCTTTGAAAAGATCAATAAAATTAATAAATCTCTAAGTAGACTGCACAAGAAAAAAAACAGAAGGCAAAATTTACTAATACTAGGAATGAAAGATACATTACTATAGATACTAAATATTATGAACAACTTTATGCCAGTAAGTTGCCAACTTAGATGATATGGTGCAATTCCTCGAAAGTCATTCCAAAAGGAAAAGCAAGCCTGAATAGCCCTCTATCCTTTTCTTTTTCTTTTTTTCTTTTGTTTTGTTTTGTTTTTGGTGGCCATGCCAGTGCAGCATGCAGGATGTTAGTTCCCTGACCAGTGATCAAACCCGTGCCTCCTGCATTGGGAGCATGGAGTCTTAACCACTGGACTACCAGGGAAGTCCTAGCCCTCTATCTTTTAAATAAGTTGAATTTCTAGTCAAGATCTTTCCTGCAAAGAAAATTACAGAGCTCTGCCAAGTGTTTAGGGAATATAAGTCCTTTTATAGAAGGACTTATAAAAGGACTTATATAATAATAAGTTGGAGATAATACATTAAACTGGGGAAAAGATTTGAACAGATAATTATATGAATGGCCAATAAGCACACTTTATTTTATTTTTAAAATATTTATTTTACCTTTGGTTACGTTGGGTCTTAGTTGCTGCTCGCGGTCTCCGGAGCGCGTGGGCTCTGTAGTTGCGGCGTGTGGGCTTAGTTGCCCGGCAGCATGTGGGCTCTTAGTTCCCTGACCAGGGATCGAACCCACATCCCCTGCATTGGAAGGCGGATTCTTAACCACTGGACCACCAGGGAAGCCCCAAGCACGCTTTAAAGTGCCCAGTATTATTAGCCATCAGGGAAACACGAAGTGAAAACACAAGGAGATACTACTACATGCTTATCATAGAGCGGTGAAAATTCCAGAGCGATAGCGTGTTTGGAGAGGATGTAGAGCAGCTGGAACTCTCATACATTGCTAGTGGGGATGTAAAACAATATACCTGCTTTGGAAAATAATTCGACAGTCATTTTAAAACTAAATATACTATTACCATATGGTCTGGTAATTTGATTTGTAAGTAGATATGGAATGGAAAGGAAGGGAGGGGGATAGCAAGGCATTAATAGGAGCATTACAGCCATACGAAGAGAGGTCTGTCAATACAGTGGGATTCTCAGCAATAAAAAGAAATGATCTACTGATATATGCAATGACGTGTATAAATCTTAGCATTATGCTAATTTAAAGAACTCAGATACAGAAGAGCCCAAACCGTTGATTCCATACATATGAAATTATAGAAAAGGAAAATTTATAGGGATAGAAGGATTGGCGGTTGCCCATGTGGGCGGGTGGTTGGATGGGGGAGTAGGTGGTGGGTGGTGGTAGTTGTGAGAGTTTGACTGGTACGGGGGATGCAAGGGAGCCTTCTTGGGTGATAGAAGTATTCTGTTTCTTGATTGTGTTGGTAGTTACAGGGAAGTCCATACAGGGATTTCCATAAATCCTACATTTATGGAAATCCATAGAACTGTATACTTAAAATGGCTGCAGTTTATTTACATAAAAATACCTAAGTATTTTTTTTTTTTTTTTTTTTTTTTTTTGCGGTACGCGGGCCTCTCACCGTTGTGGCCTCTCCCCCTGCAGAGCACAGGCTCCGGACGCGCAGGCCCAGCGGCCATGGCTCACGGGCCCAGCCGCTCCGCGGCATGTGGGATCCTCCCGGACCGGGGCACGAACCCACGTCCCCTGCATCGGCAGGCGGACTCTCAACCACTGCGCCACCAGGGAAGCCCCCTAAGTATTTTTGATTAAAAATAGGTGAAGTTGATTGAAAATAAATGACTTACTAGTTGAGATAGACTATCCTGCGAGTTTTATATTATGCAAATGGTATTTCTTTTTAAATTACCCATATAGACTTTAAGGTTTTTTTTTTTTTTGGTTACTGTTATTTTATTATTTTTTCATTTATTCTCTTTTTTGTCACTGTTATTTTTATTTTTATTTTTGCGGTACGAGGGCCTCTCGCTGTTGCGGCCTCTCCCGTTGCGGAGCACAGGCTCCGGACGCGCAGGCTCAGCGGCCATGGCTCACGGGCCCAGCCGCTCCGCGGCACGTGGGATCTTCCCGGACCGGAACATGAACCCGCGTCCCCTGCATCGGCAGGCGGACCCTCAACCACTGCGCCACCGGGGAAGCCCTAACTTTTTACTTTAAGTATGTTCCAAATATTGCATGGGGCATTCTTGACGTATTATTTGTTTATCCAAAATTCACATTTAAAAGGGTGTCTTGTGTCTGTATTTGCTAATTCTGACAGTCTTAGCTTATGGAGAGCTATGGAAGCTGTGCCAACGCCTGCTGAAGCAGCGTTCATGCATTTTAATCATTGCATATTTTGGTGACTTGGGCAAGTGTGGTGACCCTAAATAAAATAACCTGGTGGATGTAAGTTTTTAGTATATTATTGTAAAACAAAGACCCCCCCCCCCCCCCCCCTTCTTTTCTTTTCCACCCTTCTTCCCCAGTAAAAATAGCTAACTCTGGCCTACAGTGCAAAGCAGTAATTACCTGCGTATCTCTGTGCAGTGGCCACTGGCCCCTATCGTTTGGCAGAAAAAAGCTCGTGAAGTTACTCGCCATCATAGATTAGCAGGTGTTGAATTTATGAGTAACTGTTAATATTAAAATTTATCGAGCTTTATCTTTCTTTGAACCAAGCTACAAATACTTAAATGCCAGTTTAGTTTATATGAGGTACGTATTGTTGAGGAGGATATAGAAGTTGACTGGATATAAAAATGGATTTGATATAAAAATGGACTCTTGCTCTCCATCATCTTCTTATCTTGTCAAGGAGTTGGATCTGTAAACAGGTAATGATAATACAGGGTAATGCAGAGTGGTAATAATAGGTAAACGACTTGTCATGGAAGTACTTGGTATGGAAAAATTGATTCAGATTAGGGGATTGTTAGAAGACTCCCTGGAACTGTGTGCTGAGTGGATGAAAAGGAGGTGGACAGACAATGGGAGGTAATTTCAGCAAAAATCACGGACACTTTCACTTCTGGGGACAGTAGATATTTGCTGTCTCGCGGTTCTGGAGGCTAGAAGTTTGAAAACAAGGTTTGGCAGAGTTGGTTCTTTTTGAGGGCTGTGAGAGAGACTCTTCCATGCCTCTCTCCTAGCTTTTGGTAGCTCCAGGTGTTCCTTGGTTTGTATATGATGTTCTCCCTGTGACATTGTCTCCCCTCTGTACGTATCTCTCTGTGTCCAAATTTCCCCTTGTTATAAAGACGCAGTCATGTTGGATTAGGGCTCATCCTACGATCCCATCTTAACTGGATCATCTGCAAAGACCCTATTTTCAGATCGTCTCAGATTCACTGACTTGAATCAGTGAATCAGTATTTGGGGGTTCGGATTTCAGCATCTTTGAGGAGACACAGATCAACCCTTAACAGGTAGGTTGAGGGTTATATTTCACAGAATGTTAAAAACCGTTGTTTAGTATGTTCAGCTTTCCTTTAAGACAAAAGGGTATTCATGAAAACTTTTTGTATAAAGAAGTAATACAAAAAATTCTGATTGTAATGTGAAAAGATGCCCTCCAAAGTTGAGAGCAAGTAGTAGGTTTAAATACTTCTACTATGGTTACAGTGTAATGATGGATATCACTAGTTGAGTACTTACTTTGTGCTAGACGCTGTGCTGAGTACTTTGTGGCATTTAATTTTCAAGGGACTTCGTGAGGTATGAGTTATTATTGTAACCTCTTTCTTAAATATGAAGAAACTGAGGTTTAGAGAAGAACACAGGGTGGGGGAACAGGGAGAGATGTTGATAATTTGTTCCATTTAGACATGTTAAGTTTGAAGTATTGGCTGAACGTTCCTATAATGATGTTAAGCTGGTAATTTAAAATTTGGTTCTGGAGTTCAGGAGATGGGCCAGGGTAGAAGATAGATATTTAGTAATTGTTAGTACAGACGTGCTATTTGAAACCGTAAGAACGGGTGGGCTTGCCTGGGAAGGTAGTACAGAGTAAAGAGAAAGGAGGTGCTGAGGACAGAACCTTGGTAATGTGGCTACATTTGAGTCACTGGGAATGGAAGAAGAGTCAAGAGGAGATGCTTAAAAGCAGCGTGGTAGAAAGAGAACAAAAACGATGAAAGAAAGAATTTTTAAAATGCGGTGCTGGTTGGACCTTCCCTGGTGGTGCAGTGGTTAAGAATCCGCCTGCCAATGCAGGGGACATGGGTTCGAGCCCTGGTCCAGGAAGATTCCACATGCCGCGGAGCAACTAAGCCCGTGCGCCTCAACTACTGAGCCTGCGCTCTAGAGCCCGCGAGCCACAACTACAGAGCCTGCATGCTACAACTACTGAAGCCCACACACCTAGAGCCCGTGCTCCGCAACAAGAGACCGCAACAAGAGAAGCCACTGCAGTGAGAAGCCCACGCACCGCAACAAAGAGTAGCCCCCGTTCGCCGCGACTAGAAAAAGCCCGCGCACAGCAACGAAGACCCAACACAGCCCAAAATAAATAAATTAATTAATTAATTTTAAAGAAATGAGGAGCTGGTCAGTGTATAAGAGTCTGCAGAAAAAGGTAAAGGAGGATGAAAACTGAAATAGAGTTTGGTCCTTACTGACATTTTGAGAGAGTAGTATCAATGAGGTGGTAGAATCTAGAATACAAGGTATATGCAGATAAGGCGTCAAGGAGTTAGACTATTTTTTTCAGAGGTGTGTACAGGAATAAGAAGCAAAGATCTGGAGTTCATTTAAAAGAGAGAAGAGTTGAACATTTTTAATAAAGATTTTTGCTTTTTTTTATGGTTAAAGGCAAGGAACCATAGAAATATTGAAACAAGACAAAACCCAACTAAGGAATGGGTCCACAATCCTAGTTGGTGGGGAAGAGAGTATAGATAGAGGGATTGGCCTGTACAGAATTCTAGTCCTCAGGTATTTCACAGTTTAGAAAATCTATTTCCTACTGGTTGGGTGTGGGTGGGGGAGTTCACGGTAGAAGATAACCTGAGATTAATGTTACTATTAAAAATACTATTAGATTTTAGAAGAATGAAAGAAGTTATAAGTCCCTTGCACTGTATGTAAATATTCATTGCTTGGGTCAGTACTAGTTTAAATGCTGCTCATGATGTTGCCTCCTGAGTTTCTGATGAGTGGAGACCTCGTCAGTTTTTACCTGTCCCATGCTTCTCTTTAATAGCTGTTGTTTAGCTGGGTGGTACTGGCTGTGGGCTGTGATTATAAAGCTGATCAAGGAGCATGAATGAAGATTCAACTGTCAGTGTACCCCATTTGTGAAAAAGAATTTTTTTTCTAATGTTAGCAAGTTGGACTCATCCTTTGCCTTATACAGAGTAGGAAATTCAAGGTTAATATTCAGTGTGTACTGGCTTTTTTAAAAGTCACTGTATCTATGTTTTGTAGTTTATTTAAAAATTTTGTGCAATGTGTTATACAAAACAAGAGTGTATAAAATATGTCTGTTTCAACTTAAGGGTAACAAAAAGAGGACATGTTACCTATTGCTCAGGTTAAAAAGTAGAAATTACTAGTATTTTAGGTTATTAGTACTTAGTATTTTCGTATTAGTAATACTAGCAATTATTAGTATTTTAGAATACTAAGTGTGCCCCACCTCCTGTCCCCATCCCTGTTCCCAGAGGTGCCATTATCCTGACTTAATGTGTTTCCGTTCTTTTACTTTTCTTTACAGTTTTACTGTCTGTGGATGTACCGTTTACTTTGAGAAAATGAATAGTGTGCTAAGCTAACCGAGTGAGGAAGGGGCAGCATTACCATAGTTAGACGAAAGCTTCCAGGAAACAAGCTGACTAGTCAGGCGGCAGGTTCACTGAGCTTGAGGAGTTTCTACTCAGGTGATCATTAAGCAGCGTAATGAGTTGATAGGACGCCATCTTGGTCAGGCACCTGTCATTGCTCTAGTATGGGCTGGGTATTGCAGGCTTGTTCAGCAAGTATATGGTCACACGGGAAGAGTGCTGTTCTTTATTTTTGGATTCTGAGCCCTTTGTGGTCTTCCAACACTTAGCAGTTGAGTAAAGCAGAATCTTTACCTCATCTGGGAGGTGAAAATGAGTGGTCTTAGCTGATCCAGGAAGTAAGGCAAGGTGGAGTGAGTAGGTACATCAAGACAAGCCAGATACAAATAAGAATCTGGAGCAGGCCTATCTGGGCATCCTGTCCTTAGGAACAATGTCAGTGGTTGTCTTGGTGATGACAGTTTCAGGAGTCACGTCACTACGACTGAACTAGTTGCCCTTTAAATCCAGGGCACAGCTGGCATCCTGGAACTTCTCTTCACAATCCAGTCCTCCGAAAGGTTACTGTCGTCTCTCTCCCATATTGGATCTTCTATATTCTGTACCCTAAGTTATCGTCTTTACTAAACATTTACTTTTGTGGCGGAATACTCTCTCCAGTTGCTTCTTGAGAAAAGATGCATGGAAGGTAAACATTTTGAGGTCTTTTATGTCTGAGAAAATATCTTTATGTTACTTTCATAAGATGGTTTGGGTGAAGAATTCTCGGTTGGAAATAATTTTCCTTCATAATTTTGAAGAAACGTCTCCATTGTCATCTTCCTTCCAATGTGACCGTTGAGAAGACTGCAGTCTGAGTCCTGATTCTTTGTATGTGACCTGTATTTTCTTTCAGGAATCTTATGGAATCTTCTTTTTGTTCCCTGATTGTGATATTTCACAATGGTGTGCCTCAGTGTAGGTCTCATTCTTTATTTGTTTATACTGAACACTTGGTAGACCCTTTCAAATGGGCAGCTCACATCCTTCAGCTCTAGGAAAATTTCTGCAATTCTTTCATTTCCTTCCAACCTCCCCCGCCCCCGTCTCTGGAACTCCTGTTATTCAGATATCGGTCCTCCTGGACTGGTCCTCTAATAGTGTTCCTGTTTCTCTCCCTGTGACTTTTTGGGTTTTTTTTGCCCCGAGGCATGTGGGATCCTAGTTCCCTGACCAGGAATTGAACCGACAGCCCCTGCATTTGAAGAGCAGTCTTTTTTTTGCTTTTTAATGTATTTATTTTTGGCTGCGTCAGGTCTTAGTTGAGGCACGCGGGATCTTTCACTGTGGTGCACGGGCTCTTCGTTGTGCCGTGTGGGCTTCTCTCTAGTTGTGGCACACGGGCTCAGTAGTTGCTGAGTGTGGGCTCTCTCCTTGTGGGGCGTGGGCTCAGTAGTTGCAGCGCGGGCTTAGTCGCCCCGCGGCGCGTGGGATCTTAGTTCCCCGGCCGGGGATTGAGCCTGTGTCCCTGGCATTGGAAGGCAGATTCTTAACCGCTGGACTGCCAGGGAAGCCCCCCGCTTCTCTCCTATATCTTTTTTACTCTGGTTCCTGGAAGACTTGCCTCAATTTTATTCTCCATGCCTCTTTTTTCATTTCAGCTATTGTGTTTTTAATTTCTAAGAACTCTTTATTTTTTTAATGTTCTTTATTAAATTGTATTCTGTTCCTGTTTTATGGATATAGCTTCTCTTACCTCTGTGAAAAATATGAATATATAAACGTATATGTATGTAAATGACATGTTTTGTGTTAGAGGCGTTTCCTTGGGTGTTTCCTTGGGTGACAGTAATACTTGGCTGTCTGCTCATGATTAAAGGTGGAGGACGAAAAAGCTGATTGGGAACTCTATTTTTGGTACAGCACTGATACTAGCAAATGTGCCTTTATACCTCAAAGATGCTCTTGTTTTTCTCTCTCCAGAAAGTAACTCTCCAGTCTTCTGCTGAGGTGGGGAAGGGCCCGTTGTCTAGCATCATGGAGGAGGGAGCAGGTCTAGGAATAAAAGTGCTTTTCAGACAACTTTCCTGGAATCTTCCTTGCTTTAACCCCCCTCTTCTTTGTCCGTCACCTCCTGCTCCTCTGCTTCCAGAAGGAATTGGTATTGCCTTCTGTGGATTCTCCAGTGTAAAGTGTGTTGTGTCTCATTTAGTTTTTGCTGCCAGGCTATGATTTGGCTTTCCTGGGTCTGCTAAACCACTTAATAAAATATTCATCCATCCACGCTCAGTCTTTCAAGATTTTGTTGCTCTTATCCCTTCTTACGAGTTTATGTCTGAAAAAGTCTTTTATAGCATTTTAGTGGGCTTTCATGAGAGAGTGAAATTATATGCATGTTTCTAATTTGCCATCTTAATCCTGAAGCCCTGATTATTTAAAATGTTTAATATATGTCTCACCTCTTGAGACGTGAAAAGATGATTAAAACTAGCCCTTCTCATCTCTCGCTTTGGTTTTTACATTCATATTTATAATACGTGACACTCGTTTGAACTCCTTGAGACTATATGAACTCAAGGATTTATAAGTGAATCCAGAATTTGTGAATAAAGAGGTTGATTGTTTTTTAAATTTGCTCTTGTAGGAAAGTGGGAAGGTTTCTGAATATCCAGCAGTGATTGTGGAGCCAGTTCCAGGTGCCAGATTAGAGCAGGGCTATGCAGCCCAGGTTCTGGTTTATGACGATGAGACTTATATGATGCAAGATGTGGCAGAAGAACAAGAAGTTGAGACCGAGAATGTGGAAACAGGTAGACATCTCATTAAATGTTCATTATTTATAACTTTCTCATTTTGTAAGTGTCAACGTTACTATTGCCAATTGAATAATATACCGAAAAACCTCTTTTTAATGCTATTTAGTATAGCTTGGAAACAAGGGAAATATCTCTTGTTTAAGGGAATTTATATATATATAAAGTTCTACATTATAATTCTTTGAAGTCCAACAGAGTCTCACATCACGGACCCTGAGGACAAAATTACAGACCCATAATAATAAAACTATTTTTGTCATTTCTTTTTTTCTGGGAGTGGAAATATTGACTAGTTGTTATTTATTTGTAGAAGAAGTCAATAGACTAGTATACTAGATTTTTTTTAATTCAAAAAATAAATACGGTATTCTCATTCCGTCGTAGATTAGAGTTTCTTTTAACCAATACTGGAGCAGTATGATTTCTTTTTTCCTAGGTCGGAAGCATCTTTGTCGTAGTCTATCAGATTCCTCTTCCCTTTTTGTCTTCTTAGAAATTTTGGTATTTCAGTATGTCTGTGGCGAGATAACTGTTTGTTTAGTTGGGCATTAGTGTGTATAATTCTTGGAGAAACCTTTTCGTTTTTGCCATTGACCATAAAGAAAAAAGAGTTTTTTACCAGAAGGATTATAGTGACAATTTTATAATAATGAACATTAAATTTATCTGTATCAGTTAATAGAGGAAAAGAATCCTTATGTTTGGTTTACAATCCTAATAAAAATTCTTAATACTTTAGATACATTTCTTTAAGTGCAGCAAAGTCTCATGATTAAAAATTTTGTGTATTTGATGTCTTTCTGCTTGTTGAGGCCCAGTAGCACTCCCTAGTTCTTTTTTTTTTTTTCTTTTTGGTTGAGCTGAGGGGTTGGAAGTTACCTTGCTCTTTGGAGCAGTGATGACAACAGTGCCAGCAAACCCCACCACGTGCAGTGGTAATCAAGTCATTTTATCGAAACAGGTGGCTAAACACTTCATAAAGTCTTTGTGACTGTAGTCTGGAGTGGTACTTGATTTCCAGTGCAAGTGGCAGGAAGATAACGTATGTTTTCTTTTGAGAGTTTGGACAGCTTTCCAGTCCGAAGCTAGAAGGTTAGTGGTAGAGATGAATTTTCTTCTTGAGGAAGAGAATAAGAAGAACTCACAAAAGTATTATGCAGGATGATATCTTGAAGTAGATATTGTAACTGATTTTATTATAGGAGCATAACTAAATAGAAAACTAATGGGACAAGAAAAAAGTATGATAGCTTAAGTTGAATGAAGAAAGTAGAACTGATTGAAATTTCTGGAAAATGTTTTGATCAAAAAAAAAAAAAAAAAAAGGGAAGACTGATTTTGGTAGCAAATCGGAAACTTTGAAAACTGAAAACTACAGTGCCACCTTTGCATCAGTAGGAATTTAAATTCACGTTAAAATACCAGAGCATGTTGACCAAATCTTATTCGTTGTATACTTGATGGTCAGCAGTTCATTCATTTAAATTAATCTGGTAAAAACAATTCCAAATAGGAAGCGAATATAATCCATTTAAGGGATTTTATTTTCTTCGTCTTCTTGAACTCTCTGAGGGTGATGGTATCATTTGCAGGGCAAAGATATGAGTGATTATAATATTGAAAAAGAGGATGTACAAAGTCTGGATAAAAGAACAATTACTTTTGTGGTATCTTAAAAGTAGTTTTTGAATACTTAATGTTTTTTAGGTTTATTTTTCTTCAACACTAAAAGGAAATTTTGGTAAATAACTTACCTTATTCTAAAATAGCCCAAAAGTAACCTGAGAAGTTCATCTTACATTTTCTTTTTAATTCCCTTCTGGCTCACGAATTTTTTAAAACCCACTTTACCTCTAAAATCCATATTACTTCTAAAAATAAGACTAGTATAGTGTAGCTATTCTTGGCTCTCCTTATAGAAGGACACTGTAAAATGCAGAATTCAGATACAGCTCTTTTAAAGGCAACGCCAAATTCAGACTGAAAACTACCTGCCCGTACATCCGTAATCAGAACAGTTTCATAACGCTCACACTTATTCATCATAAGGCCTGCAGAACTCGGAGACCACAATCTACTAATTTATTTAAAAATAGCGTGGCTCACAGTAACTTAGTAAGCTTGTTAATATACGTAGTTTAGTTTAGAATCAGTTCATCTGAGCTTAATCTTGTTTCTACTTAAACACTAAAGTGCGTTTTTAAATGAGTTGAAATACAAGTAAATTTTCGTTCTCCTGATACCTAGAACCCGTGTAGATGAAGGAAGGTTGTTGTGACTTAACGTAACGCGTGTTTCCTTTTAGGTAGCGGATCAGGATTGGGTTCGTTTCTTGGGGTGACAATAAATTTTTCAGTTAAATCCCAGGTATATGTAGGTTTTGGAGAGGACGGTGACTGGGAGGTGAGGGAAAGGGGTATTTGTAAGATGGCTGCGGCAGCTTGTTTGGCGAGTTGGTGGAAGTGAGATCTGTAGAGAGTAAGATTTCCTTTTGTACGTCTAGGAGATACTTCCTGGAATGCTCCTACCTTATGATTTAGATTATATTAGTCTAAAGAGCGTTCGTAATTATATTTATTGATCTGTTGTATCAGTCCTCTGCATGTTCTCATTGAAGTTTTTTTTTCTTGTATTCCTGTATGCCCATGCCTATATATCCATACCAGAAACAGTATGCGTGGTGTCATCCAGGCAGGAGCACTAAAGTCATACAATGATGTACATTTAGCTGTCTTCATTATTTTGTGTATAAAATGATTTCTCGTTTTGTTAGTAGTAATTATAGGCTATCTTGCTTCACTTTTTTATAGACTGAACATCTACGTTTCCCTCACAGGGCTTGTGTGTAATAGTAATCCTCTCTTAAATTCTATGGGAAAAACCAAGTATATTTTAAAACTTTAAAAATAGACATATCCATCTAAACCTGTGAATTGCTTTTTGATAATAACTGAAGTTTAGTAATCATCAAGAGCCTTTGAGGAGTAGTAACGACGTGTGCGTGAAGGGTGGTCTCAACTCCGGCAGGCCGAAGTACCTCTCTGCCAGTGGCTGCAGGGTCCAGCAGTTTCTGGAGGCCTCTGGAGTCTCTTGGATTCCCTACTAAGATGTGGAAATTCAGTTTTTATGTTCACTCCTTAAATATATGTATATAATATTTATATTTTATATATATATATATATATATATATAAATTTTAATGACTTATTACAGATTACCATGTAAAAAGTAACAAGTTTATACCAATGCAATCAATAATAGGTAAGTTTTGCTGGAAATCTTTTAAGACTTGGCTGCAGAGATTGAGCTGTTGAGAATCTGCTTCTTCATCTTGCACCTTAACTTAAACTATATTTATCCTCATCACCTTCCACTTTAATTTATGAGAATATATCAGTAAATACTTTGTATTTGTTATGTGCTGGGGCACTGTGTTCAACGTGTTTTTTTCCCTCAAGGTGGTAGTAATTTATATTTTGTGGAGATAAAATATATATATTATAATCAAAATATAAAGCAGTGTAGAATCAGTTGAGCACTATTTACAAATTCAAAGAAATTTTCAGAAGAGGAAAGCTCAACTTACAGCATTAGGGAGTGTTTTAGAGAAAGGAGGAGGACAAATGGTAGGATTTTTTGGGCAGATAGCAGGTAGGCGAAAGGCACGTAGACTGAGGGAAATACAGTTAACAAATGGGTGGGGTGTAGAAATTTGAGATATGTTTAGAAGATACTGAGTAAATAAGATACTAATAGGAGGTTCCGTTAAGAACTGTGACTAGATTGTGATTTGAACCTAAGAGTTAGTTAGTAATCAGCCATATAAGAGAGAAAGATTTGGAAGGTTTTGAGTAGAAAGTACTAAGTGATCAGTATCTCAGTAGATAGAGAATGAATTGTAGGGAAGAGATGAGGCAGAAAGACTAGCTCTTGTAGTATGTATGACTCGGGGATGGCTTGAGAAGTATTAAAACAAGGTAGAAGCAATAGGAACAGAAGGGGCTTATATAAGCACTTCTACTATGTAAGATCTAATAAGACTAGGCATGATAGATTAGGGGGAGAAACATAGATAGGTAAGGTATTACTCAGTTTTTTGACCCTAATAATGGCGAAAGTATCATAAAGCGTTTTGAGGAAGGCAAGACTGGGGAAGCAGATAAGTTTGATAATAAGCCTGTTGATTTTAATTTGAAGCAGAGCATCTAAGGGGAAATAATTAGGTATTTGAAGATGTACAAATGTATGTTCAGTGCCCCATCACAAAAGAGAGGACATATTCAAATTAGGATGTTTTAATAATAAATGGCTAGTTACAGATGTGTCGGCAAGTGTAGGGTAACCGTAAGTGATGGGGGTGGTACTCCAGAGCTAGCAGTAGCAGAGCTGTTTCTGTCCTTTGGCCCAAGGGCCAAACAGAGGGAAGGGTTACCGGAACCCAGAAGGGGAGCCCTGGAGAGAGGGTTACCTTGAGAGAATCTGGGACCTTTGGTCAAAGGACGTAGCTGACTTGAGGGCAGTGCCACAGAGAGGGAGCCAGGGAAGTCAGCCTCCTGGGAGAGAGTGAAGGGTGGGCCGTAGGTCCGTAGGGGCAAATGGAAGGTTACCTAGCACAACTGGAGCTTAGTACAGAAACGTCAAGCAGAGACCAATTTGGGATCATCCTCACTGAAGCCATGGAAATAAATGAAAACTCCAAGGGGGAAGGAACTCGAGAGATTTCCCCAAGGGGAAGATTTTTAAATTCTAGATTTGTCACTCTGTGATAGAGAACAAAGGACACAGAATTCAGAAATTAACTTTAGGGAATGTTTACATTTTGAAGACAAGAAGAGCCAAAGAGGAGTCAAATATAATCAGAAATCCTGGGTGGCTAATCCTGAGCTTAAATTTTTTTTTTTTTTTTTCTTTTGCGCCTTTTAAGCGGCTCTTTACTTAGGAAAGGGAAGACTATCGACTGGGGTAGTTAGTCCTGGTTTCAGGTTTCCACTTTATCGCTTACGTGGCAGTAGTCAACTGTTTCAGAGTCTATCTCCCTGTCGTAAAATAGGAATTCAGTGTTGTGAGGATTATATAAAATAAACCTATAAAGCACAGCGCTTGTGATGCAAGTGCTCTGTAAGTGTTCCTTAACTTCATTAAGACCTTTCCTTGTGCCTTCAGATATGGAGAAGGTCTTTTCTTTTATACATTAAAACAACATTTGTTTAATACTTCTCTGTTGTAGTTTTCTCTTTCCGTTCACTTTGACTTTTCAAAACGACAAATGTTTTATACCTTAAGTCTGTTCTTTTTCCTCCTCATTCCTTCCTTAACTTCCTGTGCTCTGGGATCTGCATTTATCATTCTCCTGAAGCTCTTTGTTTATCAGATTTCCAAGTCCGCTTCTCTACCAAATTCATTGACTCACGGAATCATCCAGAAGTAGAGCCTTTTAAATCTGGCCTTCTTATCTACAGAAACACTGTATTCTAGCAGTCTTCCTTTCTGCCCTTCTCATGGCTGTGCTATTTATGCTTCTGAGCTTTTGCTCAAGTAGAGTTTCCTATCAAGAATGTCTTTAAGTATTATCCATTCCTTCGGGCCCAACCACATGAAGCTGTCCACAGCAATTGTGGCCTATGTGAAACCCTCCCTTTCCTGATCTTCTGTGAGACCATCTGGATTTAGACACATGATCATTGACTTTCTTACACTGTTCTTGTGTGTATACTCCTTTTGTTTTCAAAGCGAGCATACAAGCCCCTGCGTACAGAGCCCATGTTTTTATTTTGTTGAATAGAGCGTATAATGCAGAGTTTAACACATAGCTGTTGAGACATACAGACTGAAGCAAATTGAGTTTTGACTTAGAATTGCAGTATAATGAAGAACCATCTATGTAAAATCTTAAATATGTTTTCTTTTTTGTTTATATGCTAAGTATTGAATACCGTAGGGTTATTTAAAATATTAAAAGGTAGTCACCCAAAAAACGTAAATATGGTCATCCAAAATATATCAAGGCCGTAATGTCGTCATGCTTAGATTAACTTCATCTTAAAATCACAGTAAGTTTTAGTCATTCTTGCTTACACCTAAATTTGATTTTTTAAAAAAATAATAAAAGCAATACCTGTTCGTTGGAAAAACTGGAAAGTATTACAAAGAATAAACAGTGAAAATCACCCATAATCTTACCAGTGAGGGCACAGTAACTACCACTTTTCTAAACTTCCCGCTGGTCTTTCTTAATGTACGTTTTAAGCATAATTCACATCATGTTATGTAATACACGTAGACTTATTTATTAACTTTTACTAACAAACATTGGCTCAAAGGGATCTGGTAGCTTCCTCCTTCTCTCTTCTGCTCATTGGGAACAGGACTTTGGTTTTTAACCAAGTATCAAAACATAAAAGGTTGGTCTTATTAATTAACGTAATTATCAAGAGAACTTAGAAAACTTTTTTTTTTTTTTTTTTTTTTGTGATCAACAAAATTGTGTTTAGAGGTTAGTTGAAAAGATAGATGCATGATAAGAGTTTTTATATACTTCAACAAGAAAGTAGTGCTTTTTTTTTAAATAAATGAAAGTTCAGGTTTTTGAAATGCAGTTTTAAAAAATAAAACCAGATTTCTGTTGAAAAATAAGATAAGGAACCAGATTTCTTTCTTGAAGACTCTCAAGACTAGGTTGACCTCATGCTGAGCTGTGATAACTTTTGTATGTGTTATACCATCAGAAATCCTCCCTGTGGCACAAAAGGACTCTTTTAATTAGAAAATATTGTTGCCACAGGGAGGTAGAAGATCGACATGAAAAACTGGGGATCTGAAAAGGAGCCCCTACCCTAGGATTACCTGAAGGTGAAACAGATTGAGCCAGAAGGAAGACAATGCTGGTAGGTTGGTCTTTAATTTATTAAGAATGTTTGCAATTTTACATTTAACTACAATGATTTCAGCTATGTTTCCGTATTTTTTGTTTAAAGGGTGAGAAGGATCCCTCCTTGTGGAGGGAGAAAGATTATAATAGTATTTTTCCCTCTAAGGAATCTGCCGTCTAAGTTAATCTCCTGCCGTGTCCCTAATATCTGTTTCTTCTAGACAGAACTTTAAGTCTGTCTCCCGCCTTCACTTCCTTCGAAGTTACCACTGACTGAACATCTTCAAGTCTTTCTTTTTTTCATTTGTGTTATTTCTGCCTCTAATCTATACTTTTCCCCAAAATAATTTTTTAAGAAGTGTTTTCTTTCAATTATCTATTTTCTTGAATTTAGCCTAGTCACTAGTTTTCTAAAAAGGTAAAATGTGAATCTTAAGTTTATTTAGTTTTGATTCTAGAATTGTGTGAATTATGATTATACTATTATTTAGATTAGTTAGAAAGCCTTACTAGAGAGAAGTTTTTAATATTTTATTAACAGTATTTCATTTAAGATGCCGTCAGTTGTAAGAAACGTTACTTTTAGACCACTAAAAGAAAAACGTGCTGGCAACTACAAATTTTAGGATACCGTCGATTGTAAAATACATCCTGATTTCAGAGATGTCAAGATTTGAAAAAATGTATGTCTTAGAATTAATGAAATATGTTATCATGTAATTCTGAATCGTCCTGAAATTCCCATTATCTGGGAATTGGATATTAAAATATCAGGTTCATGAAAAATGGAGGTGAGTTGCAGTTGTGGAAGTCCCTACATGTGCTGAGTATGATCTCTAAATTCTTTACTGTCATTTAAGAGAGGGTATTTAAAAAACCATCTAACTATACTGTTTAACAGTATGCAAAGTAGCCATATAAGGTATTAAATTACGGAGCGTATAGAAGATGAAAAAGTATTTTAATAAGATGCTTTTACTTAGTCAGTAGGTAGAGCTTGGGAATTACCTGGTGGTCCCGTGGTTAGGACTCGGTGCTTTCTTGGGCCCTGGTCAGGGAACTAAGATCCCACAAGCAGCACGGCCAAAAAAAAAAGAGTTTTATCATAATTGTCAATTTTTAATTGGATTTTGTGATCTAGGAAGAAAATGAAATGAAGCTTCTTCTGCTTTCTAAACTATCATTTTAAAACAGGATCCTTCAAGGGCTCCTTAAAGTAGCCACTGATTTTTAGTGCGCCTTGAATATATGTTTTACAGATTATTGATTATGTGAAGGAGAGTGGCCAAAAGCCAAGAACCACCCTGTCAATTAATAAAACAAATGAAAAGGAATGACTTTAAATGGTATTTGTATACTTCTCAGGAGACATCTGTTTTATATAAAAGGAAAGATAAGTATATCCAGACAGTCGATCATTAGAGGATATTTGTTTAATTTGGGAAACTAGCAGCATTCATTCCTTTGCACTCAGACTTGATTTTTTAAATACTAATTAACTTCCAATTTTATATATAACAAACAATGTGTCTAAGTAATACAGTTTTGTTAATTCAGACTGAGGACAGGGCTGGATACAGATTATATGGAATTTTAAATGAGTAACACACAAGGTTATAAGTGTTGCCAAGTCGGGATAGCTCAGACTTCTTAGATATATAGACAGGAATGCTTTAAAACATGTCTCTAGGCAAGTCCATACGTTCATTCCTCAGCCAGCTCTTACTGAGGACCAGCATGTCAGGCTCAGCTGAATGTCTTGTGGTGAACCCTGGCTTTGCCCTCACCAGGCTTTCAGCTTTGTGGAGAAGATGAACAGTTAAACACGTTGTTACAATAAAATGTGATGAGTTAGCGTTGTGAAAAGATGAATGAAAGGTTTAGAGAGTATACAGTAGGTAGGGGAATGGCTAGGAGGTCAGAGAATGCCTCCCTGAGGAAGTGACATTCAAACAGGTTCCAAGGGTCTGAAGCAATTAGCCAAGCAGAGAATAGCATGTCTGAAAGCCTGGAGGAAGGAGAGCATGGCCTATTTGGTTTGCAGAAAGGAACTCAACATGGCTAGAATATGGATTATGAGAAGGAAAGGGGATGAAAATGAGGCTAAAGAGGTAGAATCTTAACTGGTGAGGACTCTGAAAGCTTTGTACCTGTTTTTTGGGCCTTATCTAAAGGGCAGTGGGAAGCCTTTTAAGAGCTTTAAACAAAGTATTTTTTTTTATACAAATTTTGTTGTTTCCAAAATACTGAGTACTGTAAAGTGAAAAGTAAAGGAAGACAATCAAAGCATTACCTAAAATAAAGACTGAACTCCTTAGCTCCTCATTCACAGTTCCCTAATTTTAAGCTAGTTGACTATTCTTACTCACTTTCCACTAAATTGTCTGTCTGCCTCTGCAGATGTGGGCTATAGATGTGCTCATTGCCCATACTAAGCTAAAAGTTACAGAGATTAAGGCATTTGCACAACTGGCGTTTCTTTTTGGAATCAAAAGGTGGGTGCTTTGGTATAATGCTGTTTCAGGAGAGGGAATCATTGTCCCAAATGCGTCCCCCATGCCCCTTTGTAAACTTGGGAAAGGGTCTATACGTTTTCTCAGATTTGTGAAGGGGCCCCATAACTTAGAGGAGGTCAGGAACACTTTTAACACGGCTATTAACTGTTAACTTTTGTGTGTTTTTTAAATCTTTTTATATTGTGGGCCTCTTTGGCCATATGGTGAAGCCTGTGGACCTTCTCTCAGAACAATGTTTCTAAATATATGAAATACCTAGGATTGCCAAGGAACCAAATATATTGAAATGTAGCTTTCAGACTATTTTTAATTGTGACATATTAATACATGTTTCTTTAATAATGCATTAAATAATGAGATCTAGTGGCAGATCTGATTTACTGCTGTAATTTCAAAGTAGTGACCGTAAAGTATATTTTGAGATGTATGTAACAACTGTAATATGACATGAAAATATCTTATGATTTCTGTCGATCGTGAGTCACAGATAACTGTGAAAACTACTGTGGTGCGTACTTCTATATAAAATTAAAGTGCTAAATTTCAGTTGGAATCTAAAAAACAGTTTTCCCAGATCTCATCCATGTCTTATTTTACCTGCCCTCCATATTCTGCCTTATTTCTGCTTTCTTTCCTTAATTACTCACAGTAGGGATCTGAATACAGTTTTATGATCTCTGATAAGGAAAAAAAACCTCTCAACTATATACTGGTAGTTTTTCATGTCACTTAATGGACTGACTTAATTTAACTTCTTCTAAAAACATTCTAACGTTTGAACATTAAGTACATTTCTTTAAAGCCTCATCTAGTATTTTATGACCTTTGTGTTGGCTTGAGATCCCTTCTGTTTCCATGGGAAAAATTTCTGTGGCCAGTGGCTCTCAGACTTGAGCGTACGTCAGAATCATCTGGAGTGCTTGTTAAAACACAGATCGCTAGCCCCACCTCCAGGATTTGTGACTTAGTGAGCTGGAATTCAAGAATTTGCATTTTTTTTTGCGGTACTCGGGCCTCTCACTATTGTGGCCTCTCAGGCTCAGCGGCCATGGCTCACGGGCCCAGCCCGCTCCGCGGCATGTGGGATCTTCCCGGACCGGGGCACGAACCCGCGTCCCCTGCATCGGCAGGCGGACTCTCAACCACTGCGCCACCAGGGAAACCCAAGAATTTGCATTTTTAAAAATATAAATCTATTTATTTATTTATTTTTGGCTGCGTTGGGTCTTTGTTGCCACACACGGGCTTTCTCGAAGCGAGCAGGGGCTACTCTTCGTCGCGGTGCGCGGGCTTCTCATGGCGGTGGCTTCTCTTGTTGTGGAGCACGGGCTCTAGGCGCGCGGGCTTCAGTAGTTGTGGCACGTGGGCTCAGTAGTTGTGGCGCACGGGCTTAGTTGCTCTGCGGCATGTGGGATCTTCCCGGACCAGGGCTCGAACCCGTGTCTTGCTGCACTGGCAGGCGGATTCTTAACCACTGCGCCACCAGGGAAGTCCGGAGAATTTGCATTTTTAACAAGTTCCCAGGTGATGCTGATGTCAGTACTGCTGGCCCAGGGATCATACTTTGAGCACCATTACCTCGGCTGTTGGGAATGATAGCACCAAAAGAGAGCTTCTGCCATCGTGAGAACTCAGTTAATCCTGTGGTTTCTTACTGTGTATAGTATACCCATCACAAAGATTGCTGTTGCGGGTGAAGAGGCTTATATGAGGTGATGTAATGCATTGCTCCTGTTAATTAATTCACCAGTAAACATTCATTGAGCATCTGCTGTATACCAGGCACTATTTAGAGCATGGGACTAGAGCAATGGACAAGAGGGGCAATGTCTGCATTCATGCAATACTTAGACTCTAGTGAAGAAAACATGTAAATTCACCATAGTGTAAAATTGCTTTGTCACAAATCAGAATACATAAATTAACAACTCCTGAGATTGTTGTTTAGCGTTAATACTAGCAATTAAGTTCAAATAATAAATTCGTGAATCATTTCTTTTCAAGCAGTTGAAGCAGCAGATAAATTCTCCCTTCTCCTCCTCCGTATGTCAGTCTTTAAGTACAGTTGAGATAATGGTAAACTTAATATTTATCATGTACAAAGTACCTATTCTATGCACAGTACTGCTCCTAGGGAGTAAGTGATTCATAGTTGAATAAAACATGGTGGCTGGCCTCAAAGAAGGTTACCAACTAAGTTGAGAAAAACAAGCATTTGAGGAAATAATAGTATGAAGTAGATAGGGTTGGGGAAAGGTGAGGAAAGACAAAGAATTGCCAGGTATAGTAGTTAGTTTATAAGTTCCAGATTGCGTTATTGCTATTGTAATGGGTCATATTGAAATTTTTATCATAAGGGCATAGTTGACTGTTAAGGCAGAGAGAGGGGTTTAGGGACAGAGAAGCAAGTCAAATGGAATTACGCATTCCTAAATCTCACCTTTTTTTTTTTTTTTTTTTAATGTGTGTACAGTACCATCAAAAACATGAGTGACTTTCCCATTCACAAAAAATAAGGGGACAGTGCTGAGAACTAACCGTGTTTGCAGTGGTTAGTTACAATTTGGGAGTGGGATTAGGAGATGAGGTAGGACTAATTTTTATTTAAAAGTTTTTCTCCATTTCTGTAATTTTTTTTTTCCATTGAGTATATATCAAGGGAAGAAGGAATGTAGCCAGTTTCCTCTCTTTCCATTAGACATTATTAAGGTGTAGAGTACCAGTTTTTATAATAGATATCCCATGTTCTCCAAGTTTACGTTCTGCATTTGGTCATAACTGGACGTTTCATTTCTTTTTACTTTGTAGATCAGCCAAAATACATATATTACTTAAAAGGAATGAACAATTAAATCTTTAAATTTAATGAAAAATGCTTTCATATGTTTTCTATAAGACTGAGTCATGATAATAAGTAGTTATCCTCCAGGACTTACTTAAGAATATATTTGAACAATATGAATTATTTGTTAACTAGAACTTAGAGATTTTCTTATCGCTAGATGAGCTTGCAAAAGATGACCCTAGGAAAGTTTTACACCAAAAAGAAAAGGAGTTATGTCTCTAAACTGGTTAGCAAAATGGAACTTCTTGGTGCGCATGGTGTTTGACAAGACTTTTAGGAGAATCTGAATCCTGTTTTTATATATATATATATATATATATATATATTTATATATATATATATATATATATATATATAATGTGTGTATGTATATCACCTTTTTTCCCCCTCTGCAACTTAATCCTCATAAAATAAAGATTTAGAATAATAACTTACAATGAAAAAATTCTTTTGAAGAGGGAATCAAGGATTTGGTTCAAGAGGAGAAAGAACTCAAACAGGTAGCATCTATTACTATTTGGATTTACAACAGTAAACTTTAGCCGTTTGGTTTGGAAAAAAACAAGGCTGGCAGAAGCACATTTGTTTTTAATTCCATTGCTACATTACAGGCCTGCTTAGGAGGCCCTCAGAAGTGCCAGTTATCTACTTGAGGTAAGAAGACAACGATTATTATGTCTAGGCTTCATCTGCAGGCTATGTTCTGGGAAGAGAGGCCTCCACACACAAAACAGGAAGTACTTTTGGTGAACCCCATCCATGGGAATAAAAGTAAGGGGCAGAAGCCAGTGCATTCAGTTTACCAACTCACAAAGGGAGTCAGGAGTTTTTCAATAGAATTAGTAGCAAGCACTTTAACAAAAAGAATCCCTATATACTTGTTTTTTGGCAGCTGCAAGAAATGGGGAGGCTAATGAAAGACTAGTTAATTCTACAGTTAATCTGAGGGGAAACAGAATCCCCAGAGATAGAATAGTTGAAGGGAGAAGAAAGCAGACTGAATTTCCTTCCAAGGAAAGAAAAGAGCTTGAGGAGTTGCCCTGGCTTTGAGGCCATTTGCGAGGTTATCTGAGGCTGCCCTTGGTGCCTGTCGCGCTTTTTTTTGTGTGGGCTAGAACGAGAAATTAGATGTAGCCTTGACTGTAAAGGAGCTTGTCTCTATTGGGGAAAATGTATGAGAAAACAGCTCTTTATAACCTAAAGACTGTTGGGAGAGTGCGGAGGAGAGAGCTGTTAGCTCCTGTAATGGAGAGTTCATATTTTAGCTGAGCCTGGACAGATAAACTTTCATTTGGGAAGTGTTAAAGAAAAAAAATTCAATGACAGTCATTAAAGTCCAGTAAGGAAGGCTTTATTCAAGGTTGGGGGGCGCGGGTATCGTGAGAAGTCGTCATTTCCACCCTTTTGTCCCTTACCTCCTAGTACATTACCACATCATGTCAGTTTCACCTTCAAATGTATCGTAAGTCTACCAATTTCTTTCCAACTTTATTGCTACTAGCCTAGTCCAACCTGTAGTTATTTTTTATATGAGCTACTGCTTTGGCCTTTGGCCTTCTAATAGGTCTTGCGTTCATTCCTGCCCACCACCCCCCGGAACCCCAAGCAATCCGTTCTTCACATTGTAGGCCAGGTGATTTAAAAAATATATTGGGTTGGCCAAAAATGTCCTTTGGTTTTTAAGTGAAAAGACATTTTTCGTTTTCACCAAGAACTTTATTGAACACATGTGTTCACCTCCACTGCCTTCTGCCATTTTCCAGGCAACTTCATAGTTCCACCTTCCCAAAACTTTTTATCTTTTTGAGCAAAGAACTGTTCCAGGTGCCTTTTACAGTCTTCCAGGGAATCAAAATGTTTTCCATTAGGAGAATTTTCTGAAGACCGAAATAAATGGAAATCCGTAGGTGCAATGTCTAGTGACGATGGCGGATGCATCAGGGCTTCCCAGCCAAGCTGTAACAGTTTTTGCCTGGTCATCAAAGAAACGTGCGGCCTTGCATTATCCTGATGGAAGATTATGGGTTTTCTGTTGACTAATTCCGGACGCTTTTCGTGGAAGTGCTGCTTTCAGTTGGTGTAATTGGGAGCAGTCCTTGTTGGAATGAATCGTTTGGTTTTGCGGAAGGAGCTCATAGTAGAGGACGCCCTTCCAATCCCACCATATACAGAACATCACCTTCTTTGGGTGAAGACCGGCCTTTGGTGTGGTTGGTGGTGGTTCATTTCGCTTGCCCCACGATCTCTTCCGTTCCACATTATTGCACAGTATCCACTTTTCATCGCCCATCACAATTTGTTTTAAAAACGGAACGTTTTCGTTACGTTATCGCGTGCGGCAAGGTGGTCAAGAAGGTTTTTTCCGCTTAACTTACGTGGCACCCAAACATCAAAGCGATGAACATGACCAAGCTGGTGCACATGATTTTCAGCGCTTGCTTTGGATATTTTGAGTATGTCGGCCATCTCCCGCGTGGCATGATGTTGATTGTTCTCAGTGTTTCGATTTGATCGCTGTCAACTTCAACTGGTCTACCCGACCATGGGGCATCGTCCAGCGAGAAATCTCCAGCACGAAACTTCACAGACCACTTTTGACACGTTCCGTCAATCACGGCACCTTCTCCATACACTGCACAGATCTTGTTTTTTTGAGTTTCAGTTGCGTTTTTACCTTTCTTGAAATAATAAAGCATAATATGCCGAAAATGTTGCTTTTTTCCCTTCCATCTTCAGTATTAAAATCGCTACACAAAAATTCACCAATTTTGATAATTTTTTTTTTAAAAAATGCGTGCTGATATGAGAACTGTCACCATACAGTCTAACAGAATTGTTTTGAATGAAGTTAAAGACAACTAAGCGCTACTAGAGCCATCTTAACGGAAAAAACCGAACGAACTTTTTGACCAACCCAATATTTATAAATTGAATCGCGATATTCCCTTCCATAAAACCTTCTATTGGTTCTAATTGTGCACAGTATACTAGTCAGGATTTTTAGCATGGCCTTCAAGACACTGAGTAGTTTGGGCTCTCCTCTCATCCATCTAGAGACAGTAACAACAATAATAGCAACAAAAAACAGAACCCCAACATTAATATTTCTTTATTGCCAGGAATAGTTCTTAGAGCTTTATACAATAATAGATTTAATACTTTCAGCAATCCTAGGCTGAATAGCCTTTCTAAGGCTAGACATCTGTTTAAGTGGTGGAGCAAGGACTTCAAGTCGGCTAGGGCGCCAGAGCCCAACCTCTTAAGCATTACACTCTGATGAATTACACAGTACCCTCACCCCAGACACACACACGCACTGTTGTCTTTTCGCCTTTCCATTAATCCAGACTGTACCTTCCCAGGGTGCTCTTGTGTGCTGTTTTCTTTCTGGAGCATACTGCTTCTCATTTTTCAGCTTTTCGTTCCTGGTCATCTTTTTGGATCAACTAGGGCTGTTCTGTTATTTTCGTCAGAGACTCGCATTCCCTCTTCTTTTTCGGTTAGCGCCTACAACTTGTGATACAGTAAACTCCCACGATGAAGTAGTAAGTAGTTCTAAAAAATTCAAATCACATAAAAATGGCATTCTTGGGAGTTAAATAAAACGACCCGAGTCAGTCTTTGTGGGGGAGGCAGTGCGTGTGTGGAATGGGTTCCAGGATTCAGAATAAGGTATCCAAGTCAGTCTGAGGTCAGACTTTGGTGGTTTGGTGCCACCTGCTGGTAGCTGTGTAGTCCAGTGACTGCTGTGGGCGATGGGAGCCAATTCCCAGTTAAAATTTATCAGAATTCATGTATTCATGAAGTTTTACTTTATTCTGTTTGTGTTTATTGTTTAGTCTTTCCACTCAATGCTTCATGTCCAGAGACCATATGCATTGTGTTTACTGGTATTGCTCAAAGCCAGGCACCAAGTAGGTTTTGAATAACGTATTTGTTGAATGAGTGAGTGAATCAGAAAACAGCAAGAACCGGAACAGAATTTCAGAAATTCTGTATTTTATTTAGAAACTGACAAGTAGTGTAGTTTAACTGGAGATAAGGCTCTGTAGAGGCATATGGTTGAGAAAAGTGAGCCTAGAAAGATAGAGTGGAACCAGATTTTGGTGGCCTTTGAATTACATAGTTAGGAACTGTGTGAAACATGATCTGGAGAAGATGAGAAGTGAAAAGAAGGACATTTATTTTAAGCAACTAGAGCATACTAAAATAGTAGAAGGTCTGGCTTCCGAAATACTAAGTTGGGGGGTAGGTTAGGGAGTAAACTAAACTTTCAACCAATCTGTGACAGAAAGGCAACAAAGAGCAGAAAAAAACTATGGAAATACAAATCATAAATCAAGACAGTAGGGACTTCCCTGGTGGCTCGGTGGTTAAGAATCCGCCTGCCAATGCAGGGGATGCGGGTTTGAGCCCTGGTCCGGGAAGATCTCACATGCCGAGGAGCAACTAAGCCCGTGCACCACAACTACCGAGCCTGTGCTCTAGAGCCCGCGAGCCACAACTACTGAGCCCGCGAGCCATAACTGCTGAAGCCCACGCACCTAGAGCCTGTGTTCTGCAACAGGAGAAGCCACCGCAATGAGAAGCCCGCGCACCACAACGAAGAGTAGCCCCCGCTTGTGGCGACTAGAGAAAGACCACGTGCATCAGTGAAGACCCAACGCAGCCATAAATAAATAAATAAATAAATAAATAAATAAATAAATAAATAAATAAATAAA
>NW_021703777.1:132362196-132366039 GCF_005190385.1 Monodon monoceros | reverse complement strand
AAATAAATAAATAAATAAATAAATAAATAAATAAATAAATAAATAAAACATTTATTTAAAAAATCAAGACTGTAGAAATAGTCCAAAACATCAATTATATTAAAATTACCAATTGTGATCTTAACACGAGTCTGTGCTGTTTTTAACAGATACACAAAACAAAATTAAAAGAATGGAAAAATGTATTTATCAGAGAAATACCAGATAAATCTGCTGTAATAAAATAGAATTCAGGGTGCAGATCTTTAATTGGGACAAAGAGAGGCTCTTCAAACTGCTAAAAGCAGCAGTCCAGAAAATATAATCATCATAAACTTATATGCATCTAACAACATAGCCTTGAAATAGCATTTAAAGTAAAAACTTTCAGGAATTCCCTGGCTGTCCAGTGGTTAGGACTCTGCGCTTCCACTGCAGGAAGATCCACTAAGATACCGTAAGCCACATGGTGCAGCAAAGTAAATAAATAAATTAAAAGCTTTCAGAATTGCAAGGCAAAGTGGACATGTCTGCAAAACTGGGACTTCAAAACACCTCTGTCGGGAAACACTAGTTTGCCATCTCCATGGTCTGCTGGCTTTCTGAATAAAGTTGTATTCCTTGCCTCAAAAAAAACCCAAAAAACAAAAACTCTGACAAAATTGAAAAATCAGGCAGACACAAAATTTAAAATGACATCAAAGAATTGAACCACAGGATTAACAAATTTTATAAGCTGGAGATCTATAGAACACTGTAGTTAATTGAATAAAATACAACTTTGTACATTTTCTTTTTCCAGTTATATACAGGTCAGCTTTTAACTGTGTACTATGTCATAGAAGAATCTCAACAATGTCTGGAAAATCAGTGTCATTCAGAATATACTATTTCATCATAATGCAATAAAATTAGAAATCAACAATGAAAAGACAACCAAAACACTTATAATATTGGCAACTAGAAACTCACCAATTGGAAATTCCCTGGTGGTCCAGTGGTTAGGACTCGGTGATTTCACTGCTGTGGGCTGTGGGCCTGGGTTCAATCCCTGGTCAGGGAACTAAGATCCCGCAAGCCCTGCAGTGTGGCCAAAATAAAAATAAAATAAAATAATAAAAACTCACTAATTAGGGCTTCGCTGGTGGCACAGTGGTTGAGAGTCTGCCTGCCGATGCAGAGGACGTGGGTTCGTGCCCCGGTCCGGGATGATCTCACATGCCGCGGAGCGGCTGGGCCCGCGAGCCATGGCCTCTGAGCCTGCGCGTCCGGAGCCTGTGCTCCGGCAACGGGAGAGGCCACAACGGTGAGAGAGGCCCGTGTACCGCAAAAAAAAAAAAAACCCCAAAACAACAAAAAAAAACCCCTCACTAATTAGTGGATGAAAGAGGAAATGAGATTTATAAAACATTTGTAGCTAAAAATAACAGAGCATTGCATGCAAAAATTTTAGATGTGACTTAAGCAGAACTCACTGAGAAATTTTTTTGTGTGTTTTTCTTTTGCGGTACACGGGCCTCTCACTGTTGTGGCCTCTCCCTTTGCGGAGCACAGGCTCCAGACGCGCAGGCTCCGGACGCGCAGGCTCAGCGGCCATGGCTCACAGGCCCAGCCGCTCCGCGACATGTGGGCTTTTCCCGGACCGGGGCACGAACCCGTGTCCTCTGCATCGGCAGGCAGACTCTCAACCACTGCGCCACCAGGGAAGCCCCTCACTGAGAAATTTAATAGCTCTAAGTGGGTTAATTGGAAAATAAGAAAGGTTGATAAAATTAGTATCAGCTCAACTCTAGACGTTAGTAAAGGACCAACAGAATAAATCCAAATTGAGTAGAAGAAATACTTAGTCTATATTAATTAAATAGAAAATAGAATAGATTATTAATACCATAAAATTAATAAAAAAGGATGAATCCCTATAAAGACAGATAAGGAAAAATGAGTACTATTAAAAACAAAAATATGACCAACAGAATAGAGAGTTTAAAAACCATAAGAAAATAAACAACCTATTGCCAGAAAATTTGAAAACCTACAAAGTGAGCAGCTAAAAAAAAAAAATATATATATATAAATTACAGCTGACTCAAAAGGAAATAGAAAACCTAGGCAAATCAGTAACCATTTAAGGTCTTTAATTTTCCATGTGCATCCCCTCATTCAAATAAAATCTATCAGACCCAGTTCTGTTTCTAAAATTTCAAGGGATGCATAATCCCTATCATGTACAAACTGTCATAGAAAAGAGTAAAAGAGGGAAAGCTTTTCAACTCATTTTATGAAGCTAGTATAACCTTAACCTTAACGCTGACTTAGTATAGAAAAAGAAAATTTCTTGCTGAATTTATGTATGATCATAGCTACAAATGTTCTAAATTAAGAATAGCAAATTAGGACTTCCCTGGTGGCGCAGTGGTTAAGAATCCGCCTGGCAATGCCGGGGACACGGATTTGAGCCCTGGTCCGGGAAGATCCCACATGCCACGGAGCAGCTAAGGCTGTGTGGTGCCACAACTACTGAGCATGTGCTCTAGAGCCTGCGAGCCAGAATTACTGAGCCTACGTGCCGCAGCTAGTGAGGCCCGCGCGCCTAGAGCCCGTGCTCCGCAACAAGAGAAGTCACCGCAATGAGAAGTCCGCGCACCGCAACGAAGAGCAGCCCCGCTCGCCGCCAACTAGAGAGAACCTGCGCACAGCAACGAAGACCCAATGCAGCCAAAAAATAAATATATTTAAAAAAAAGAAAGTAAGTTATTTCATGGATGGAAAAGCGTTAAAAAACAAAAACAAATCAAATCCAGCACTCATTAAAACATACGTAATGACTAAATGCATACTTAGAAAGGCAAGGAAGGCTAAATATTAGAAAATTTATTAATGTAGTTTACCATATATGAATAGATTAAAGGGGAAAGCCCATATTATCATCTCAGTAGATGCAAAGACATTTGCTAAAATTCATCATCTTCTGAAGATAAAGACTCTTAATCTGGGCTTCCTTGGTGGCTCAGTGGTTAAGAATCCGCCTGCCAGTGCAGGGGACACGGGTTCGAGCCCTGGTCCGGGAAGATCCCACATGCCGCGTAGCAGCTAAGCCCGTGCGCCATGACTACTGAGCCTGCACTCTAGAGCCCGTGAGCCACAACTACTGAGCCCATGTGCCACGACTACTGAAGCCCGTGCGCCTAGAGCCCGTGCTCCACAACAAGAGAAGCCGCTGCAATGAGCAGCCCGCGTAGCGCAACAAAGAGTAGCCCCTGATCGCTGCAACTAGAGAAAGCCCGTGCACAGCAACGAAGACCCAAGGCAGCGCCCCCCCCCCCCCCCCCCAAAAAAAAGACTCAGTCTGGATTGGGACTTGATAAGGGATATATATGAAAAATCTATAGCAAATTTCATAATTAATGGGGAAACTATTCCATTTACCATGTTTATTAACTAGCGTTATACTGGCAGGCCTAGCAAATGCAAGTAAGGCAAGAAAAATAAATAAAAGACAAAGATCAGAAGGGAAGAAACAACAGAAACACTGTTATTTGCGAGGTTTACACACAAAATTTAAAAGAGTGTATAGACTTTAAAACTACTCAGAAGGTTCATCAGTGTTGCTGTATACAAGACTAGCAATCAGAAAATGAAACGAAAAAGATCCCATTCGGGGCTTCCCTGGTGGCGCAGTGGTTGCGAGCCCGCCTGCCGATGCAGGGGACGTGGGTTTGTGCCCCGGTCCGGGAAGATCCCACATGCCGCAGAGCGGCTGGGCCCGTGAGCCATGGACGCTGAGCCTGTGCGTCCGGAGCCTGTGCTCCGCAACGGTAGAGGCCACAACAGTGAGAGGCCCGCGTACCACAAAAAAAAAAAAAA
>NW_021703777.1:132297827-132362096 GCF_005190385.1 Monodon monoceros | reverse complement strand
AAAAAAAAAAAAAAAAAAAAAAAAAAAAAGATCCCATTCATAATAGTTTTTAAAACTTAATTAGGTATCTGGGAGTAAACCTAACAATAATATGCAATACCTATAAAAATAAGAATTTTGCTTTATGGAGGGACATAACTAAGTGAAGAGATACACAGCTTCCTTAAGAGGAAATAGAAAACCTAAAGAGACCAAAACCATTTCATTGACTTTATTCTTTAACCTGCAAACACATGGAAAACTGGACATGGTAAAGCTGTTAATTCTTCCCCTATTAATCTATAAATTCAATACAGTTCCAGTCAAAATTCCAAGAGGACTTGTTTTTGGTGGAATCTGACAAACTCTTAGGTAGAGGTCCAAAAATAATCTAGATAATTCTGCAAAAGAACAAAGTGTGTGGTACTTGCCCTCCTATTCATAAAGAATGATTCTAAAACTACAGTATTTTTAAATGTGTTATTGGCCCACAGATGAATAGTTGAGTAGGATAGACTAGAGAGCCCGGAAAGAGTAAGCATGTATTTATGCCTAGTATATAATAGACACGGATTTATAGAAAGGAAGGACTATTCGGTAGATTATATTAGGATAGCTAGTTTTTTATAAAGAGAAAAGTAAAGCTAGAGCCCTGTTTCATACCCTCTTTTATTTTATTTTTTTCAATTGATTTATTTATTCCTCTTTTTCCTTTTTATTTATATAAAAATCCAGTCTCCCTCATAAGCATCAAATTTAATTTGATTAATAGGTATTTTTTTAGTGTATTAAGTGTGTATATTTTGTTGTATAAATTTAAAGTTTATAGAAATGGTACTGTGTATCTTGCTCTGTTGCCTCCTTTTTTTTAGTAAATTCTATTCTTAATATCCATGCATGTTGCTTTGTATGTATGTAATCTGTTGTTTCTGACTGCTGCATAATTCTCCCTGATTGACATCCACCACGTTTTGCTCTCCTGTTTGTGGTTGCCTGTGGATCAGCTGGGAGCTTACCGGTCTAGGATGGCCTGAGCTGAGGCAACTCAGCCCTCCTCCTCTCCAGTCTCCAGTCATCTTCTTTCTTTTTTATTCCTTATGATGTTCGTCAAGAACTCCAGTACGTTTAAGAAGAGCTACATTAATTGGCATTCCTGGTTATTTTTTTTTTTGGTGGTGGATTTTCTCTTAAATTTTTTTTTTAATTAGAAATTTTTTTTAATGAGGTATAGTTGATTTATAATATTATATGTTTCAGGTATACAACATAGTGATTCACAATTTTTTTTTTTTTTTTTTTTTTTGGCTGCATTGGGTCTTCGTTGCTGTGCTCGGGCTTTAGTTGCGGTGAGGGGGGGCTACTCTTCGTTGTGGTGCACGGGTTTCTCATTGCGGTGGCTTCTCTTGTTGTGGAGCGTGGGCTCTAGTCATGTAGGCTTCAGTAGTTGCAGCACACGGGCTCAGTAGTTGCAGCACACGGGCTCAGTAGTTGCAGCATGCAGGCTCCATAGTTGCGGCACGTGGGCTCAGTAGTTGTGGCTTGCAGGCTCAGTAGTTGTGGCACACGGGCTTAGTTGCTCTGTGGCATGTGGGATCTTCCCAGACCAGGGATCGAACCCGTGTCCCTTGCATTGGCAGGTGAATTCTTAACTACCGCGCCACCAGGGAAGTCCCGTGATTCACAATTATTAAAGGTTATACTCTTATTTGTAGTCATTATAAATGATTGGCTATATTTCCTATGCTTTATAATATATCCTCGTAGCTTATTTATCTTATACACAGTAGTTTGTACCTGTTAATCCCCCACTCCTGTCTTGTCCCTCCCCCTTCCCACTCCCCACTGGTATGTTTTCTGTATCTGTGAGTCTGTTTCTTTTTTGTTATATTCACTAGTTTAATTTTTTTAGATTCCTTATATAAGTAATATTATACAGTATTTTTCTTTCTCTGTCTGACTTATTCCACCAAGTATAATACCCTCCAAGTCCATCCATGTTGTTGCAAATGGCAAAATTTCATTCTTTTTTTATGGCTGAGTAGTATTCCATTGTGTGTGTGTGTGTGTGTGTGTGTGTGTGTGTGTGTGTGTACATAAACACACACCACATCTTCTTTATCCATTCATCTGTTAATGGACACTTTGGCTGCTTCTGTTTCTTGGGTGTTGTAAATAATGCTGCTGTGAACATTGGGGAGTATATATCATTTTAATTAATGTTTTTGTTTTCTTTGAATATATACCCGAGAGTGGGATTGCTGGATCATACGGCAGTTCTATTTTTAGTTTTTTGAGGAACCTCCATACTGTTTTCCACAGTGGCTGCACCAGTTTACATTCCCATTGGCAGTCCTGTTTTTGTCCTAATCTTGAAGGGACTGTATCTGAAGTTTCAACTTGAAGTTTAATGTTTGTTGTAGGTTTTAGTATATAACATGTACCAGGTTAAGGAATTTCCGTGTAGTCCTTTGGTTTTGTTTTTGTGTTAGTTATACGTGGAATCCTGTCAGATGCTTTTTCAGCATTCTTTGATACGTCATGATTTTTCTTCTGGAATATATTAATGTGATCAATTCTCAGGCATTGAATTCTCCTTGCGTTTGAGGATACATGTTACTCATCATTTTGCTCTGTTTTGCTTTAAGTTAAGGACCTTTCATAAGTAATATGGAACTATAATTTCTTGTATTTTCCTTATCTAATCTTGGAATCAGGATTACACTAGGCTCATAAAATAATCTAGGCTGCTTTCACTTTTTTTTCTCCTATTTTCTGTAACAATTTCTGTAAGATAAGAATTAATTTAAAAATTTGCTAGAATTTTCCTAAAAGTACATTTAAGCCTGTATTTTTTTTTTTTTGAGTTTTGTTTTATTTTTGTAGAGAGGAGGTTTTGGGCTACATTTTTATTTCTTTGCTACTTACTATTCTATTCAGGTTTTCTTTTTATAGTTTATACAGCTTCTTTATACAGTCCATCCAGATTTCAACTTTATTAGTGTATAATTGTTCATAATACTGATTTATTATTTTTATATGCATTGTATCTGTGGTTATTTCTCCCCTTTTGTTCTGTATCTTATTTGTACCTTCTTTTCTTGGTTATCCTTGCAGAGGTCTATCTATTTTATTAATCTTTCCAAAATCAACTTTTGGTTTTGTGAATCTTTTCTAGTTTTAAAAATTATCGCTCTCTATTTCATTTTTCCTGCTCTTTATTATTTCTTTCCTTCTTTTTTCTTTGGGTTTGTTCTGTTGATTTTTCCATCTTTATCAACTGAATGTTTAGCTTATATATTTTTAAACCTTTTCATTTCCTGGCATTGAGTACGGTTTTAGCTGTGTCACATACAGTTTGACATGTTGTATTTTTATTGTAATTCATTTCTAAATATTTCTCAATTCCTTTATGATTTCCTTTTTATTCCATGGGCTGTTTAACATACACTGTAAGGGAAAGCACATATTAATTTGGCTGGATCAAAACTTAAAATTTTTGTAGGATAGAGGATACCGTTAGACCAACCAAAGTAGAAGTCAAACAGCAGGCTGACAGAAGATAGTTGGAACACATATCTGAATTACTGTCTAGTGTAATGTGAACGTTCTACACATAAGTAAGACAAAAAAAGTGTCATAGAAAAATGACAAAGGATATGAATAGGAAATTCATAGGGGAAATGTTAACGGCCAATAAGTATATGAAAAAAATGTTTATCCTCAGTACATACTAAGTACGTGCAAATTAATACAACAGTGAAAAATTTCCTGCCGTCCAGCAGATGGCAAACATTTTTAAAGTTTGATTATATCTTGTATTGACGAGAACGTAAGAAAAATGGGAGCACTAACACATCACTAGTGGGGTTTTAGACCTACATAGCTACTTTGGAACGAGTAACATATAAATTTAAAATGCACTTATTCTGTGACCTAAAAATTCTCTCTGTAGGTGTATACTGTGGAGAGACTCTGGCATACATGCTTAAGAAAAAATAGATAAGAATTTTTTTCAGCATTGTTTATAAAAATGAAAAATGGAAACAACTTTATTTGCCTATCAGTAGATAAGTTTTTGAACAAAATGGGGTGTATGTGTGCACTGGGATAATTTGAAGTATGTAAAAAGCAAAGCTATATTTACTTATACCAACATGGATAGAATATGAATCTTGAATGAAAAAAAAAAATTTTAGAATGGCATATGTAGTATAATGTCATTTATGTACCCAGAGCATGCAAAGTACTACTGTATGTCATTCTGGGATACACGCACACACACACATGCATAAACGTACACAGATGTGAAAACATAAAAGTGTAAAACATAGAGTGGAAGAATATACACAAAGCTCATGATAGTGGTTTCTTTGGAGAGATAGAATGGTGAATGAGGACTGTTGGTAGTTCTCAACGATGTTATTATCTCCACATGTAATGTGTTATTTCTTAGGGAAGAACAGCACCTTCAAGTATAGGTGACAAAATGATAACAGTTGTTTGTTCTGGATGCGGGGGTCGTGACTGTTTGTTATATATATATATATTTTTGGGTAATTTTACATACGTTTAAAATCCTCCTCAAAAATTGTACAAGAGATGACTTCCTAAACAAGGAACACAGATGACTCAAGATTTCTAGCTTGGGATGAAGGTGATGTTATGGATAGAGGAAAGGAGATTTGTAGATAACGGACCTTTAGGTACCAGTGGGTTATCCAAATAAAGACGTTTACCGTACAATTGGAAATTAGACTGTAGCACTAAAAAAAAATAATAAGTCAAGCCTAGAGATGCTGATTTTTGAGTCAGTTCAGAAGTCATATTGAAAGCCCTGGTGGTGAATGGATACTAACTACCATTCTTGAGAGAGTGGAGAATGAAGAGAGAAAGTGGCCAAGGCTCATGCTTTGGAAGAGCAGTCACATTTGAGGGTTGTGCCGAAGTAGGCGAAGTCAATGGAAAAAAACAAACAGGAACAAAACAAAGCCAGACAGTTTATTGTCATGAAAATCATATGAAGGGAAGGAGTTTAATAAGGGGTGGCCAATAATTTCATTTGTTTGGAGAGGTAGAGTCAGGCGAAAACTAGGAAGAGATCGCTGGGCTTGGCAATTAGAAGCTGATGTTGGGCTTCCCTGGTGGCGCAGTGGTTGAGAGTCCGCCTGCCGATGCAGGGGACACGGGTTTGTGCCCCGGTCCGGGAAGATCCCACAGGCCACGGAGCGGCTGGGCGCATGAGCCACGGCCGCTGAGCCTGCGCGTCCGGAGCCTGTGCTGCGCAACGGGAGAGGCCACAACAGTGAGAGGCCCGTGTACCGCCAAAAAAAAAAAAAAAAAAAAAAAAAAAAAAGCTGATGTTGACCTTTGAAGAACTTTTCAGTGGATAGGTGCAGAAGCTATATTGTAAGAGGGGAAGAAATTAGTTAATTTGAATATTCCTTTTAGAATCAATCAAAATAGAATTTGACTTACTGTTGCAATGTGTTTTAGTTAAGAACTCCATTGTAAATCTTTTCATAAACATGCTAAATAAGAATCATGCATTAGCCCTTGTAAAGTTTCACAGGAATTGAAAAAAATTTCCAGAATATTCAAGATACTGTACATTCCCTAATGATAGTAAAGAACCCAAGCCCTTGAAATCACTTGTTATAAATGTTATTTAAAATAGAGAGATCATTAACCATTTTAATTCACTTTGTATGGTGTCATACACATACGGTACTTAATAAATGCTCTTTGAATCTGACATCCATTTAGAAAAGACTAGCTGCAAGACTCAGTCGACAGATAGTCTTCTAGGAGTGGCTGCTTTTGTTCAGTGTAAACCGTAAAGTGAAGAATCAACAAGCTCAAGGAGAATTTGACCCAGGGATAAGTTAAGTAAAATGCGGAAAACATGTGAACCTAAGCCAAACTATCAGTTTCAAAAATGGTACATGCTGGATCCTTACTCATCATAGGGTTGTTTTCTTTTTTTTTTTTGCATACTTTTTTTTTTTTTTTGCGGTACGCGGGCCTCTCACTGTCGTGGGCTCTCCTGTTGCGGAGCACAGGCTCCGGACGCGCAGGCTCAGCGGCCACGGCTCACGGGCCCAGCCGCTCCGCGGCATGTGGGATCCTCCCGGACCGGGAGCACGAACCCACGTCTCCTGCATCGGCAGGCGGACTCTCAACCACTGCGCCACCAGGGAAGCCCGATCATCATCGGGCTTTTATGGCTGACAAATGCATATGGCCAGATAATTTAAGATGAAATGACTTTGGGGGTCATAGACCTCTTTGAGAATCTGAGAATAGTCATGATCCTCTTCCTCAGAAAAAGTGCACATTTGGTAACAAAATTTTGCCTTTGTGAACCTTCCCCCTGTTAAAAATCCATGCCTTATGAAGGCTTTTTATACATGTAAATATTTAACTCTGCTGGGTGGTGGTCCAAAATGTAGCACGTACCCACTACTACTCTAATTTCATGTATAAGCAATTTTGTATATCATGCTGAGAATTTCACACTTGGTGTGGGTTCTGTCTGAATTGAGAAGGCTTAATTTTTTCCTTTTACGTAATTCGGTGCCACCAGGTGTAGTAATAGGTGCCTACAACAGAAACTTGCTCAGAGTAAGTGCTGGGTAATTATTTATGGAATAAATGAATGAATATGGGACCATGGATTCAAACATCTTCACTTTAATAACATTTTATAAAACCTAACTATTAAATAAAATGAATCAGTAGTATAAAAAACTGAAAAGAGTGAGTTAAACATATAGTAGTATAAAACATATGAAATAGTCCATCTTTTCTCTTTGTAAAGCTGTAGACTTGCACTCCTGTATCTGTCGTCTGTCTTCCAGTATTGATGAACCAAGCTTTACTTAATGGTCCTAAATCTCTTGATTCCAGCTTGTTGTCCTTGACAGACATATTTTTTCTTAGACCTTAGTTTTCCTACCTTTTTTTTTCTTCTAAACATGCCCAACACACCATACCCCAGCTTTGAGTTTCACTGTTAGTTCAGCTGCATCAGACTGTTTGACCCCCTCTTATTGTTCTCCTACCATTCACTGCTCAAAGTTTTTTTCCCATTTTTTTCTTAATTTCTCAGAAAGACTCTTGACCATTGCTCTAGCTTTGACATTAAAAAGCAAAACATCAACCACTTTATAATTTATATAAATATGATAATAGTAAAATGGATTTAAGTTTTCATCCATTTTGTAACTTCTAAGTTTTATAGAAGATTGTTTTGTAGAATTTTTAACCTTGAAATAGTGGGATATATACCGTGTGACTTTGGTTAAATTACTTAACTTCTTGGAGCCTCAGTTTCCTGATGTGTAAAATTAGGGCATTGGATTAAATCGGTGATTCTCAAATAACTCTACCATTGGTGGTTAAAGAGTTGTCATTACTAGAATAGGAAATTGGCATCCTTCTCCCAAATTATAGGAAAATAACATTAAATGGGTAGAATGTCTGCTCCCTTTGATTCCTACCTGTAATTTTTTTTAAACTTTGAAGCCTGTTGACCTTGGTACTTGTATCTGATAGAGCACACAGTTATATATTTGGTTTTAAAGTTTAATATATTTAATTCATGGTAGTCAGGAAAAGAGATGATGATGTTCAGGTCCTTCCTTAACTTTTTGAAAACCTCTAGGTGATGTTGTCTGTAGGCATCTCTTCAACCATAACCTTTTATGATTCTGTTTACTAGATAAAGGAAAAATACAAAGGAAATAACCAGAGTAAGCTATAAGTCAAAACACTTAAAACCTATATGGTGTTGGAAACAATTGGACATTTACATATCTCTCAAAATTTTTTTCCATCTTGGTTACTACAGGACCATAAAATCATTCAAATAGCCAAGGGTATCTAATTATTTTTGGTTATATTAGACTTTAATGATAATGATTATATTCTGAAGACTTACTTAGTTTTAAAACGGAGAGGCTGGAGGATGAAAGAATTGATGCTCAGACTATGAAGAAAGACATGGAAAAAACTGCTCAGGACTTTGTAGTTGAAAGAGGTCATTTTTAAACTCTACCCTTCTTTCTTTATCTAAGCTGTGAAATGTGACAAGTTGGGAGTTTAAACTGCTCCTTTCTTCTATATTAATTATCTTTTGCTGATTAACAAATCATCCCAGATTTAGCAGTTTAAGACAATAAACATTATATCAGTATTACATAGTTTTTGAGATTAAGGATTGGGGATTGGCTTACTTGCATGGCTCGTAACTCAGGATCTTTCACGAAGCTGGAATCATCTGAAGGCTTGATTAGGGCTGGAGGGTTTGTGTCCTAGAGAGTTCGGCCGCATGACTGTTGGCAGGATGCCACTGTTCCTTGCCTAATGGGCAGTTGGCTTCCTCTGAGTGACCCAAAGCAAGAGATCAAGCAGACAGTTTCTGAAGTCACACACCATCACTTCAGCTCTATTCTCTTTGTTAGAAGTGAGTCATTAAGTTCAGCCTACACTCAAAGGGAGAGAGGGGAATTAGATCCCACCTCTTGAAGGGAGGAATATAAAAGAATTTTCAGAAAAGAAAATCAGTAGGTACTAAATGCATCATAGCAGATACACAGGCCTTGTTACTTTGGTGCTTGGGGAGTGTCTGAGAGGAAGGGCTCTAGAGTTAGAGTTTGTGGGTTCAAATCCTGGCCCCGCCTCTCCTGAACACTATGACCTTCGTCAAGATTCCTCATCTATAAAGTGAGCACAATAGTAATATCTATTACAGGAATGTAGAGAGGAATAAGTGAAAAAAAAAATGAAGGTAAAGCACTTACCTTGGTGGCTTTTATTTCAATAAGAGTTAGCTGTTATTTACCTACTAGATCACAGCAATAACTTTGATGTAGAGTCTGCCTTTCTGTAATGTTATTAGCAGAATATGCTCTAAGGTATCCACCAGGCTAACCTACCTAGTCTTACTCAGTTTTTAAAATTCTGCTCATTAGTACTTGAGAAAATTCTGCTTAACCTTGAAGACTTGAGAAATGCCGATGTGTGTGTGTGTACATATACACACACATACATGTTGTGTACACATATATTCACATATACTACATGGCTTGAGTCATATTGTGTGGAAGAAATGCATATACACTAAGTCCCCTATATACGAACCTTCAAGTTGCGAACTTTCAAAAATGCGAACATGCGTTGCATCAGCGTCAGACGTGAGTGAAATTGCAGCTTGCCCTCTGATTGTGTTAGTTGGGTACCTAGGCTAACTTTGTTGGACTTAGAAACAAATTGGACTTACAAACACGCTTTCGGGACGGAACTCATTTGTATGTAGGGGACATACTGTATATTTTAATCCTGCCACATTTATATTTTTAATATTTTACCATGTTAAAAATTCTTCAAACATGTTTTTATTAAAACAATCCATTGCATTTTTTGATTATTTCCTCAGGCTAGGCCCCGGAAATGAAATTCCTAGATCAGTATATATTGATATTTACCTCTTTTAAGACTCTTGATCTATAATGCTCATTGCTTTCTTGAAAGTTTGTACCAGCTTATATTTCCAGCAGCAGCCTCACCTTGCTTGCTAGTCCTGGTATAGTATTACTGGTCTCTAAAAAGTATTGGTGGCTTTTGAAAGCCTAGTTATAGTAGCAAGACAGAATTGCATTAAACCCCAGGGAATTGTGTTTTTATAAGAGCTTTAAATATATAGGAATATTTCCCAGCCTTTCTGCATTAATTTCTATAAATATGTATATATATACACACATATGCATAAATACTATATATGTGTATATACTAACTGTGAAGTATTATGCAGGAATAGATACAGCTTCTGTTCACTTGGAACTTAAAGTATAAGGCTGACATGAGTCCATATAATTAAGATGTACCGAGAGTGAAATACACAGACACACACCGCTATCTTTCTTTAAAAGCTAACCCTCAAGAAGCAAAGAGTGAGGTAAAAGTTATGTGTCAGGCTTCAAACTGACTCCCACAGTGAGAAGAGCGTTTCTTTTTGAGCCAGGTCAAGCTGTCGCCTCCAGAAGAAACACACCTTTGGCTTACATTACTCTCTTCCTTTCTAAATACACGAATATCTATGATTGATAAGAGTGGAAATTCAGATTTGCTATCAATTTCAGTGTTCTGCCTAAAGCTAGCAATTAGCCCCTTAGCGTGCCTCACCATCCTCTCACCTGGAAACTGTCTCAGGTTATGAGGCTGCCGGTCAGTGGATGATCCTTATTTTAAATTGACTAGAAGTAAAAAATAAAAGCTACCAGTCATACAGTTTCTTTTGTCTAATAGGTGACAAGTTTACCTAACACAAGGAAGAGATCCCTGTTTGGTTTCAGGGGGGCTGTACTTTGGAAATGGCATACGGGTTCTTTTTTGGGAAGGTGGGGGTCATGGTGGTAGGGCTAGGGGAAAGGCCCAAAAGAATAAATGAGTATTTAGAAGAAATGAAAAAAGCAAAGTCATGGGCTGTGGAATCAACTCTGAAGTTGCACATGTTGGGGAAACATTTGTAAAACGACATGGTATTAATATTACCCCTGGAATACATTTTTTCTCTAGTTATCATCACAGTTCATTCAATTTAAGTCATAAAAATTACACCTTGTTATTTAAAATTTGTAACGACCAAATCTTTTTTGTGTTTATTCAGCAAATAACTTTTTGAACACTTACTCTGTAGGAGGCACTGTTTAACGTTGTGTGGAGAAACAACTATAGGCAACCTTTTGTTTCAGTTTTTTTTACATTATGAAATTTTGAACCCAGGGAAGCATTTTTTGTGTTTGTTTTTAATGAAGCTTCATCTGGGTCATTTTATAGGCTTGGTTTCCTGTGTTGTCAGTAAGTCTACAGTCACTAAACGGCAATCTAGCTCCCGCGTCTACTGTATTTAATATGTACGTTATTTGTAATAAGGCTAGTTTTATCAAAAAGATCTTTAAAAGTAGATGATATAAGTGAATACGTTCGTTTCCGAGCGAACCGAATAGAAATGTAGGAGGGTACATACATTTCGTGGCTAGCCAACTGGGGGAGGATAATCTAATCTCTCAGAGGTTGGCATGTTCTGTTTGCTAATAAACACCTGTCTGGTGTGCTTTTCCATACCTCTGTAGAGGGAAGAGGGCGAAGTCGGTCCCTGAGAGTGGTTGGAAGCCCCTTACTTTGTCCCATAAAGCCTTGGTAACATTTTGTAGGTATGACTTTTGGGGTTGGTATGCCTGTTTTACAGCGCAGCGCTTTCAAGTGAACGGCTTACACGCAGCCTACACTTTGACACGGCCCAACAAGTTAATTAATTAGCCACCTTTCCGTCCCGGCTGCGGGACTGGGCATTAGAGCTCTTCCAGAAAGAAAATTTGATTAATGGCTCTCTTCTAGCGTGGGGACGACTGCAGACTTCTCTTCCGCAGAGCGTGAAACGTGCGTCTTCCTGCCGAGGGGCCTCGTCCCAGCCGCGGGCCCCGGGACGACTCCCTGCCTCAGGTGTCCTGCGCGCCGCGGGCCGCGGCCGCTCTCTGGGGCGGGCGTCCGGGACTTCCTGTCTGGGCGCGGGGCGGAAGGATCGCGTTGCCAGCCGAGGCGGCCGCCGCCGCCGCCGCCGCCGCCGCCGCCCCTGCCGTTAGGTGGTGGGGTTTCTCAGCCCGGCGGCGGGAGGCGGGCCGGCCTCGGCTTCCTGTCGGAGGACGCGCAAGGATCCGGGCGTCGGAGTGTGTGCGAGTGCGTGAGTGTGTGTCGGCCGCACGGCGTGTGTCTCCGGCCGCAGGTTCCGCCTCCTCCCCTGCCGCCGCTGCTCACGGTGTAAGTCAATGTGAAGCAGCAGCTCCAGCCCCGGGATAAACATGGCGACGTCTCTGCATGAGGGACCCACGAACCAGCTGGATCTGCTCATCCGGGCTGGTAAGGACAGGGGAACTTTCCTCCCGTGCATCGGTGCAGCAGGAGAAGGGGTGCACAGGGGGCGGGGTGGCTCCCCTGTGGCGGTCAGTGCAGGGGGTCCGGTGTCCCCTTCGGTCACCGGGGCGGCCGGGGGAAAGGGGGGTTGTGAATGAAGTAATGGAGGCGACGAATCAGGAAGTGATCACCTTGGAGAGTAACCTGCCTCAAATCCGGCGCTGTCGCTTCAGGGTGGGTTTGTGGAGCAGCGGCGGCGGCTGCCGGGCGGAGCGCTGGCAGCGGGTGCCGGGCAGCCGAGCCGCAGTTAAGTTGGGGACTCGGGGGCGGACGAGTTGTGCGCTTCACCCCAGTTGCCGAGGAACCAGGAAGTGAGTGAGGCTGTTGTCTCCCGGCTGCGCCTGCCACGCTGTCTGGCCGCAGAGGCCGCTGCTGCCCGCGGTCGGGGGCGGCGGGCTTCTCCGGTGGACGCTCGCCACCCCCGCCCCGTCCTCCTTTCAGACTTGGTCCGCAAGTCCTGGACTTCCGCGCGGACGAGGCAGCGCCGGGCCACGTCCGGTAGACCGATACCCGCCAAAAAATTGCTCTGACCCACCTCCTCACATCCCCACCTTGTGCGGGCTCGGGAGTAACGGTTCTCGAGAGGGTCCCTTAATAACGTGGAGTGGCCTGGGGGGGGGGGTGTTTCTCTCGGGGGCCCGCCTCCCTTTCCTGGTTCAGTGGGCGGCTGTGGAGAAGTAGGCTTATGCCCCTTGCCTCGTGGGTGGGTTTTTCAGGGGGGAGGATGGGAAAGACACGGAGTATGTTTTGTACCCCTGCGCTGGAGCGTTGGGGCGTCAGAGAAGAACGTTTATTTTTGTAAACAGCGGGTGAAGGTGGAGGAGCGGGGCGGGCGGGAGGGAGCCTTGGCCCCAGGGAAGTCTCCTCACGGAATTGCCCCCTTTCCCCCTCCCCCCCAAGCCTCCCACCACAGCGGAAGCGCCTCGGAGAGGACAGAACGGCTGGGATTGACAGGCCTCGGGTTCCAATCCGCTCGCTGCGATGTTCCGAATAAGAGCGTTGGTTTCTGGGGGCGGGACTCCTGGCCCGCGGCGGGCCAATGAAGATTGGGCGGGAGTGAAGCTGACAATGTACGCATGGAATTGGAGGGAAGAGGAGTGTAAACACGGAAGTGGCCGCGGCGGTGGGGGATGTGCGGCGCCACTGCTGCAGCGGAAGGGCACGGACTTAAGTTACATAGAGAAAGCGGCTTTACTTAATAGCAGACAGCGCAGCGAGGGCCCTGAGTCGGCGTAGCGGAGCTTGAGTACGGTTTACCTACTGCAGTGAGCGTCAGTGTTCCTTTCCCTGGCTTCTCTTTCATATCGCCATCGATGGGAATTGGAAGATGGGGAAGAGTCACCGACGAGGACTGCTGTGAAGGATCTTACCGGCTGTTTTCCATCCACTGTTTTTAGGTTGGGGAGTTAGTCGTTTGGTTGGTGAAAGTCTTGTGATTCAGTTCGTTTGGGAGAAATCATAAACTTACATGTACCCTTAACAGAACTTAAATCTGTAAAATAGAACGCTACACGGTCCCAAAGAAAAAAATCACAGTTCACTGAGTAGTGATTAAAATGCGTTTGACAGTTATTTTCTGATTAGAGCAAGAACTTAAATATTAGGGAAAAGGAGGCAGAGCACAATGAGAACTTGGTCTCTTTGTGTACGTTCAGTCCGTGAATACTGTATGAATTAAGAGATGGAATTTTTGGCTTTATATTATTGGTACTAACAACACTTTATGGATTGTTTGGGTCAGTAGTGCTGAACATGGACCTTTCCGGAAATGTTCCCAGTGGTTGTGAGAACCTTAGAATACTCCACGCAGTTAGAATTTTGTAAAGGTAAAGGTAAGAGGGCTTAATTTTGCCAAGAGAAGGTATTTTTGTCATAACCTTTTGCAGTTATCGTCACAACTGAACGTTACCTGTAGATATTTTGCTTGGAGTGGATACATATACACAGTTTAACATATATAGACAGCCTACAGTTCAAAAGTTTTATCTTCTTTCGATCAGGTTTTTGTTTTTTTTTTTAAGTTAAATGTTGTTTTCCAGTTCTACTGCATTTCCTTAGTCCATAGAAACCTTACAGTTGAAATTTCCTTTGTGATTATAATGTTCTGTAAAGAATACATATTACATATAATTGTTTTCAAATTATTTTCTCAAGTCATATTCGTGTAATCTGAAGTTCCTTTATAAACCCTATTTTAGAAGGAAGTTTGAGACAGGTTTGCCGGTTTATCCAAGGTTTATTCAGTGAGTTAAAGGTGGAGGAGGAAAGGTGGCCCAGAAAATGAAGAATCGTGGATCTAAATTTTTATTGCTGCCAGTTGCCAATGATGTTGGGAGGGTAATGTTTGTAAGGTTTGTATTTGTATATGGACTTAATGGTATCTTTTCATTCCCTTGAGGGAAGTCATCAAGTGTTAGACGTAATTCTTGCTCACGAAGATTTAGTCTAATTGAGGAGACAGATGAAAACCTGTATAATATATAAATGTTAATATAACTACAGGGATTGCTGTGTGGGTTCCTGGTAAGTGTAGAATGCTATTAAGGAAAACTTCTAGAGGAGATAAGCCTTAAATTGACTATTGTTAGCATAACTTGTTTCTAAGTAAGTATAAAGCGCTTAGAATTACCATTACTGTTAGACGTTAAGATGCTAGAGGATATAGTTTTGCTTTTATTTTCCTCCCTTCAGAGACTTAACTGTCAACTTTAGCCATCAGCTTTCGCTTTAGTTTATCAACATGTATGCTGTCAGAGGCATTTGAATAAAGAATGAAATACATAAGGTCATTTTCACATACAAAATATTTTTTGTGGTAAAGACTTGATATACTTTGTAAAACTTTTACTGGCAACATGGTGTCCGACTGAGAAAGAGCCTTGAAAGAGCCTTGACCCTGAAGTCAGGAGATAAGGATCTTCATCTAGCTGTCACTAAACTAGCTCTTTAAGGCTTCGTTTTCTGTAGGAGAACAGCATTGACTAGGTGATCCCTAATAACTTTTAAAACTCTGAAACTATAGGTGGCTCAGAGATATTTAATGGAAAGCGAAGGTCCTCTTTTGGCTTGGATTTCTTTACATTACACTCTATGAGTGAATTTGTCTGTAAGGTCGTTATGTAATGGGGAGCGGTTAATTTCTTTTGCCAATCTTTGGACCAAATTGGAGCTTGAGGCCATGTCTGTACGTTGAATAAGACTATGATATAGTTTATTTAGTAAGTTAAGCTCATTTCTAGCCTCTAGGAAAATATGAATGTTACTTTATTAATACTTATGCGAAAGCATTGTGTACATGTGGCCTGACTTTTCTGGAAGATTGTCAGTTTAAAATATTCTGCCTTCTTATTCTCAAGTGTACATTCCTTGACTTTTTTTCTTCCTTTTTTTGAGAAATTGAAAATTGAGAAAGTGGAGAATTTGAGAATTGAGAAATAGCGTAACTCTTAGGAAAGAAGTATTGTTCTACTTTAACACGGTTATTGAATGGAAGGGGGAAATTCTTCTGGAAATGCAGCCTTAAGTATTTTTACGGACAGAACAAATCTGTCTAGTTTGTCAAAATTCATCATGAAATTTGAACTAGAAAATCTTCTAATTTACTATAAACTGGAATATCTAGTATCAATCTTGAAAAGAACATCAATTTGAAAAAAATATTTATCAGGCTATGAAAAGATGAAGCATGTGTTGAAATAAAATTGGAAGAATGGCATAAATTGTTTAAAACTTTATTTGAAAATGTGTTCAAGAAATTACTCTTTAGAATTCATTGCAGCATTCGTACTAAAATTCACACAGAAATTGAGTGAAAGAGTAACATCAGTGTGTAAAGAGTCATTCAGGGTAATCCAACATCAGTTTCCTTTAGGGACAAATTTAATTGGTAGAGAGGCAGGCAGGAGAGTGTTTTTGATTTGTGAAGAGTTTAAAAAAAAATCCTTCATGTGTAAGTCGACAAAGTACTGTTGTACTTACGGAAATGGAATCATAATTGTTCATCTACACACTGATTTTATGTTTAGAAGCTAAAACTTACAGAGACATGAGGATGGAATTTGGGTGGTGTTGACTACATTTGATAATAAATTACAGCTGCAGTTCTTTAATACTAAAATCTCTGGTATGGGGGATTCTGGGAGTTCCCCAGACTCTTTCAGGGGGTCCGTGAAGTCAGATTGTTTTCATGGTAACGCTAAGACATTATTTGCCTTTTCCCTTTCGCAAGTGTTCACAGAAGTTTTCTAGAGGCTACATGGCTTGATAGGACAGCTCGGATGAAAAAGCAAGTATGAGAATCCAGCTGTTTTCTACCATGTATTAAAAAGATTTGCAAAAATGTAAAATAAAGCTACTCTCTAAATTGTTCTTTGTTTTAGAAAAGTTATTTTTCATAAACATATTACTTAAAGTTTTCTTAGCTTTAATTTCAAATAGGATAAGTATCTAAACATAGGACTTACATAAGCAAGATCTCTTTGTGGTCCTCAGTAATATGAGTGTAAAAGGGTCCTTTGACCAGAAAAGTTTGAGAATGGCTGAGTTACAGTTTTATTTAGTCTATACTTTTCAGTACCATAGCCACTAGCCTCATGTGGCGATTGAGTATTTGAAATGTGGCCGATTAACCAAATTTTTAATTTAATTTAAACATAAAAACGGAAGCAGTGAAAAACTTCTTTACATGTTCTTTACATGTAAACCTCTTTTACATGTTGAAATGCCAGTGTTTTGGATATACTGGGTTAAATGAAAGGTATTAATTTCCCCTTCTGCTTATTTTCTTAACGTGGCTACTGGACCTTTAAAAATTACACGTGGCTCTCGTTATATTTTTATCAGACAGCGCTACTGTAGAAAATGATTTTATTCTCTTTCCCCTTTTAACCTTATAATGCAGCTGTATAGATTAGAAAAGTCAAAGGGGAACGGATACAGATGGAGTGCCCCAGACCTTTTACCTTTCTGTTTGTTTGTGTTCTTCACTCACCTGTTAACTGTTAAGAGTCCTGGGGCGTTAGAGAATAAGCTGTGGTGAGTCAGGTGTGGTAGCTGCGTGATGCCCTTGTAAATATTAGTTTATGGTCTTGCTTGTAGGGGAATACCACTATCACCTAATGAAGTGTTTTCTAATATTTTCCTATTGCTCTCAAATTAAATGGCTGTTGATTTTTATTTTTGACTTTTAAGAACGTTGTTATGAACTAGATCCATTGCCAGCATTCTCGTCTGCAAAGCTGAGAGGTATGTCTCTTGTCAGACTTGATTACCAAGTTTGGTATTTAGTAACAGCTGTCGAGTGAGTCTGGAATAGTCTCCATACAAACACCAGTTGATTAGAAAGCTAGAAATGGAACAATAAGACTCTTAACCAACGGTAAAGGAGGGCATAAGCAAATTTAATTTTTGACACTGATTAAAATTAAAACAGTTTGGAAATTTATTTGGTATATTTATTTCTTCAAGGAATATTGACCAGACCAGTGCCACCGACTGGGGGCAACTAGAAGATGATACCTGCCAGATTACTTTTAGCTGCATTGTTTCTGTTTTTTAAATGAGTTGCTTATTTTTTTTCAACTCCCATAAGTTTCACAAGCAGGCCTAGAAAGACACCAGAAAATCAAGTTTTAAGTAAGAGATAAGTAGGGAATTTTCAGCCCTCACTTGTAGGTTTGCTCACTTTGATGGCACAACAATGTTATTATATTCATATTTATCCTTGGGAATTTTGCAGAATTTTAGTTTAAATTGTATTTGAATTATTGATCTGAATAAAATAATATTGAAAAGTTTTTAAAAATTATGGAAACTTGAATAGGAAAAGTGTTTCTTAAATTTCTGCTACCAAAAGCTGCTTGTTGGCTTATGTCAACAAAAGACAAGTAAAAAGAGACAGAGCTCACTTTTAACAAATTGGGTTAAGTATTCTTGGAAACTGTCACAAATTATTTTGCATCTTTATTTTGTTTTGAAATATTTTACGTCCGTTTATGTTTTTGATACTCTGAACTATTCGTATAAGCTTCATGAGGCCGGAGGTCTGTTCACACTTGTGTCTCAGGTTTATAACAATCCTTTGTTGACTGTACGTAGAACACTAGATCTGACTGATAGTTCGTAGGGAGTTGATGCATTTTTAATACATTCTCGTCCTGGATTTAAAGTGTGAAGGAGTGATTCTCTGCTGAACTTTGTGTGGATTCTCTTTGTTTTACTCTGGATGTAAAATATTTCAGGGAAACAGCATTTTGAACTTAGGGAGAAAGGGGAGGTTGAGGTCGGAAACCATAGCAAGAAGATTTTCACTGACATAACTAACATGAAGTCATGGTTTTGAAAACATACCTCAAACTGCGTAAGAGCTCAGGGCGGCATACTATATAGCTGTTGGCAAATTTCATTTTGTTTATAACTTAAAACATTAAAATATCTGGTAAAATTCTATTGCTGTATTATTATCAAATACTCAAAGCTCTTTAGTATGGTAGAGTTTTTAGGGTGTGTCTTCATACAATTACGTAAGGAATTAGTTTACCCAGGATGGTTTATTAATAGCACCTAAGACAACAGCTAAATTGCAACACAAGCAGACTTTAAAGAGAATGAAGTTCCTAGAATAAACTTTTAAAAACCTGAGAATCTGCTTCCCAAGGTTCTTTAGTGCACGTGAGTACTGCAGGGGGAGGTACTTTGAAAAAAATACTTGAGAATGGTAATATATTTTATACTTACTAATAGTAAATTTCTTAAAGTTGAGCTAGAAGGACTGATTGAATCCTGTGCTTCAGTGAAGCTGCAGATAAGAGTAAGCAGGGTCACCTAAAGATAGATTTACTTAGAGGTTTGGCTGCCTCTCTGGAACTGTTGAGCTTTGAGCAGATTTCCATAAATGGAAAGAGCAACTGGAGAGACCGGGTACCTTGGTTGAGAGTGTGGATGACGTGCAGCAGGTGGTGAAGCAGTCACTGGATTTTCTATGAATGCTCTCCAAATGGCTGGTGTGTGAGGCCGAGGCCTTAGCACTCGGTGACTTTTGAGACTAAGTGAAAAAGTTGTTTTCAATTAAAAGTTTACTGGAAACAATTTTAAAAGATTCCTATCTTTAGTGTTGTAGAACTTGTGAATTTATAATATGCTTTTATGAAATTTGTATAAATATTTTCTTTTAGCCCTTTAGAGGACATCTTGAGAAAAACTTATCAAATTAGACACCGTTAACATATTCATGTTTCAGAACCTCTTACCAAGCAGAATATTTCAAGTCAGGATGTGAAATGAATGATATCATTAGGATAATGAGTTTGTGCTTGAATTGCTATTTTTCCTGTAAGGTCTGTGGGTTGTCCTTAACTTCAAAACATAAAAGAAACACTTGCATGCCTCCTATACGAAAGGTCTGTGTTAGGAACCATAACAGATGTAAAGATGAATTAAGATAGCCCTCCCTGATCTCACGGAGCTTAAATGGTGATAAGAAATTATCACCGTTTATTGAGTTCTTATCTGTATGTGAGATATCGTACGTGTTTTTTAAGGGAATCACTGCATTTAATTCTCACAACTGTATGAGGTAAGTAATATTCCTGTTTGGTGAAAGAGGAAACTGAGCCTTACAAGAAATTAAATTGCTGGCCTAAGGTAACAGAAATTGTAAGTGGCAGAGACTAGAGCCCAAGCTTTCGAGCCTGGAAAACCAAACCACTGCTGTACACTTTACTGTTTCACAAATAATTTAATCAGCAAAGCACAAAGTAAGTGTTAGAAGAGAGTTACAAGAGGTGGTAGAACTAGAAAAGGCTTCATGGAGAGGAAAAGAAACATAGGCGCTCTCTCTCTCTCTCTCTTTTTTTTCTTTCTTTCTTTCTTTCTAAATTTCTTGGGTAAAACCCAGCAAAGGTCCAGAGAGATCTTGAAGAAGAAAGCCGTTACTGTGAAGAAAATTCCCAAGTTCTCTGGTGCACTCACCAGGAGGGTCTGTAAGAATTGAACTCATTGATTAAACTAATTTAGAAATACGAGTTTCTGACTGATTCTGCTAGGTGTTTACTTAGTAGCAGTATATTAAAATTACAGTTGACCTCATAGGACTGTTAATCTACAACCATTCTCCCTCCCCTACCCCGCAAGTTAGCTTTGGCCTAAAACTGATACAGGGTTCAAATTTCAAGGGTCTTTGTTTTCCTTTGGATAAGATTCAGACATTTCTAATCAACCTCAATACTTGCTTTATAATCAACATTCGTTTTACAAAGTATAGATACTAGGTGGTTTTGGTTTTAAAATCATTGCTGTAAGTAATTTATATGGGCTAATATGTATTAATGACTCATTTAGAGTTATTAACGTGAGGGTTTAATTTAATAACGTACGTGTTCGGTGCATTTTTATTGAGTAGAACTTATTTTCCCCCCAGTGGAAGCATCAGTTCATAGCAGTAATGCACACTGTACGGATAAGACAATTGAAGCTGCTGAAGCCCTGCTTCATATGGAATCTCCTACCTGCTTGAGAGATTCAAGAAGTCCTGGTATGTGAACTGTCGTTTTTTATATTAAACATATCACGTCACTTCATGTATCTAGAAAGAAAGTTTTTGTTTTTGTCTTTGGTAATCCAAGGGGATTGTTGGTGTTCTCAGAGTCTATCATACATAAGTACCTGTGACCGCAGTAACTGATTTTTACTTGTCAGTGTTCCCAAATCTTAAATACTTAATTTTCAAAATAAATGAAACAGAAACGCCCACTATAGACGGACAGATGGCTGTTACACTGCTGTTAATACCATCATGTCTTATTTCCTTAACTCTGGGTAAATTATAAACCGTAAGAGAATGGCAGATGGGAGCATTTGCCACCTATGACCACGTTCAGTCCTTCCTTCAGTGATAGATGGGCAGTGACCCCAGGGAGCGCTCCCTGAGGGAGGGCGGAGGTGGCTTCCAGTGTTTCCTCACACTCCCCTCGGGCTGCATGTTTTCCTTTTTTTGTCTTTTGTTTTTCTTGGCCCCCTTTTTAAAGACTGCCTTTGAGAGTCTTTTTGTCCTAATTTTAATGCCCAAAGGTTAACTTGACTTAGTACCGTTAAGATTGGCCCTTCTTTTAGGGATTTTCAACATATGTTAAGATCAACCGTACTTTTTAGTTAGAGTAGGAATCCTGTGTATTATTCAGGGATATGAGAAGAAGATTAGGGCATACTGGTCAGTATATTAATCCATGATGGTATGTATTAATTGAAATAGAAATGTCATATCCTGGTTATTCATGCACATTGAAAGGAAGCCAGAGCAACATTATTGTACGTAATAGAAAATCTGTATGGACCACTTTAGTGACCCAAAATATCAGGGACTGTTCCAGTAAATAAAATTTTAAATATTGAAAGATGATATTCATTTGGCTGTAACGAGCAGGTTTTCTTTTCGCATCTTGAAATGAACTGTGCTTACTCCTTCCCTAAACGTACGTTTATTACTTTAATGTTATACCAGGTGCATGTTCTTCCTAGTTAGAGAATAATGAGTGAGTGGAAGGAAAGTAATTATTAACTCACTATTATACTCTTTTATTTTCAAATGTTTTCCCAATTGTCAAAATAATCCAGAGTCTTCTACAGTGAACTTGAAAGTATCTGAAAGTGTGAAGCACGGGGGTTGACTACTTATGATCTCCCCCTTTACCCAGAAGATGAGCGTTTCCTTCAAGTCGATTTTCTTTGCATTTATTTACTTACATACTTTAGACCATATTGTATATCCAGTAAGCCTTAACTTCAAGTTTTTATCCTGCTTTGATGAATTCTTAATAACCTTACCCTACTAAATATTGAATTGTCCGTATTGAGAGGCATTAATGGGGGTGGGAAATTTTAATTTTTCAACTTTTTTTTATAGTGGAAGTGTTTGTCCCTCCTTGTGTATCAACTCCAGAATTTATCCATGCTGCTATGAGGCCGGATGTCATTACAGAAACTGTAGTGGAGGTGTCAACTGAAGAATCTGAACCAATGGATACCTCTCCTCTTCCTACGTCACCAGATAGCCATGAACCAATGAAAAAGAAGAAAGGTAGAGTGTATTTATAAATTTCTGGGAAATTGGGTGAAATTTTTTCTGGCATCTTTCTCCCCCCATCACAGGACATAGGAAATATATGCTGTAGATTTATGATTGATGTTATCTTAATTAGATATTCTCAAAGAATTAAGATTTTGTCTTTTAACATGTTCATACTGTTTAAAGGAGTTAGTGTTTGAGCCCTAAAAGTAGTTGCCTGCAGAGTGAGATTATAATAGGTGCTTGATACACAGAAGGAAGGTCAGAGATTCACTGCCCATTTTTCTACTTTCTGATCCTTTTAGGTACTTGGTTACCTTAAAAAAAAAAAAAAAACAACAAAATTATTCCTGACTTTATTTTTCGTAATCTTACCTTCCTACTCTTTTTGTGGGCGTTAAAGTAAAAAGCCCAGTTTTCTCCCCCGTGTCTTCGGCCTTAAAACACCAGGGTTGCACGTAGGGACTTGTGAGGGGAATCAGCTCACCTCTGGGTAAAGAGGTTTCCACTTGTTATTTGACGCCTGCTGAAGCTTGTGCTCATCTGGTCCCAGTGGGTGAGGCACAAGGCTCCAGTCCATCTTCACCATCCTGAGTGGGTTCTTTTTCTGTTTGAATCAAAGGTAAAACTTGAAAGAAATGAAATTCTGTATAAATGGGTACTCATCTAATTCCACTTTCTTCCCTGTCTCTTTCTTCACATTTTAGAATGGGGGAAAAGAAAAATCAGAGGCAACAATAAGGGAAAACTTGTTTCAGAAATAATGGTATTATCTTTGATTTATTAGGTAGCAGTGTTTCAAATTGCTGTGATGGTCACGGGTCTGTGCCTCATTTGCCGTGAGGTACCCAGTGGAGAATAAGAGCACCTTCCCTCTTACAATATAGATAATATGTATTTGAGAAAGGCATGAATGAGAGAGTTTAGAAGGAAGAATTACTTCCTGCTGTAAATGTTTAGAAACAAAAGGAATACATATAAATAGCCCCGTTTACCCACTGCCCTCTATAGCCTTCGCCGGTTGTATCTTATGGAAGCTATTACAAAATACTTAAGAAAATTTTGGATTTAAATGAAGAGGGAAAAGACTATGAAAAGCTGAGATCATTTAGGGAACCAAGACCTCTAGATAAACAGGTTGATCTGCCTATGTGGTGGCACGGTATAAACCAGGAAATAATTGGCCAATTTAATACTAATCTTATTACGTATTTGAAAATAGGTGGTCTTAATGAATGACAATTTAAAAATTACACGCAACATCGTTAATTATTCATTTGTGGTTAAGTACCTTTGGGACATACAAAGTTAGGTAGGTATTTTTTAATAGTAGAGGCTTCTTTTTATTTCCAGAGCCTTTAATATACTAACGTGCATTGTAAATCTCCAAGAGAAGACAGCATGCAGTTCTAAAAGTTAATTTGACTGTAAACCGTTCTTCCTACTGATGAATAACCTATTTCTCATGTAATACCATTTGGGAAATGCTGCTTTATAGGAAAATAAGCCTTTTGGGGCTAACCTTTCCTTTAAGGAAGTTGGGCTTTTGTGATTGAATTTAGGAGACGGTGAAGACGTCAGTCTTATTAACTGACTGATTCGTACATATAAGTATTATTTAAATTGAGAAATTAAGCTCTGTTTTAACAAGGGAGACCAGTAAACTTCGTTTTAATTTTTGCCAAAGCGTACGTCTTAATGAAATCCTATTCTAATCCTAGAATATAATAACTATGCTTTTTTGACATATAAGTTGAGGCACTTTAATTTAGCTCTAGATAATCCTTGCTAATGAAGAGCAGAGACATCAGAAATCCCAGATGTTAGGACAGATCACCAAATCAGTAATAGTATATGTAATATTCCCAGTCTCTTTCTTGAGGCTTCCCCTCACCTGCCAGCATTCATCCGTCAGGGCTGAGGGCTGAATACAACACATTTCAGGCTTAAGCTTTCTTTACTGTAGAGAAGTATAGCTCTTGCTTTTCTGTTCATTGTGGATGCTAGTCTCTCTGAGAGAGCCTTACGGCAGAAGTGAGGGGGAGACAGAAGGAAGGGCGCAGACATCTACTAGACCTACGAAGTAATCGCTTGGAAGACTTTTTTATCCTTATAATGTACCTGCACGTTGAGGTGGGGAAATTTATGCTGAAATTCTGGTGAATTGATTGGCTCAGAGCAGTAGAGAGTGTTTAAAATAATATTTTTTACTTTTCCTCATTTGAGCTCAAAGGGCTTCGCAGATTATCAGATCCTCTGCAATCGGTAGGTAAAGCTTTTTCTAACAATTCTGTAGAACAGAAAACAAAAGTTTGTACTAGAATTTGTTTCCATTGCTACATTATTGGAAAAGGTTAGCAAATTGAGGCTCTGACCATGTAAATAATGGGTTAGTAGTGCCTGACTTGCCATGTACATTGACATTACTATCCACTAACTGCTGTAATCTAAAATTGCAGAACTGCTTTTCATGTTCTTTTAAAAGCAACTTTTATATACACTGAATATATTAATCCGTAGATTAGTATCCAGTTTCATGAATAATGTGTTATCAAAAAGCCTGCTATCACGCTTCTTTTTCCTGTTTTCAACGTGTGGTTTCAATATCTTTTATTTCCAGTTGGCCGTAAACCAAAGACCCAGCAGTCGCCAATTTCCAATGGGTCTCCTGAGTTAGGTATAAAGAAGAAACCCAGAGAAGGAAAAGGTAATTTGGGGAGGTCTGTTTTGTAGGTGAGATGCTGCTGTTTTTAGTCAAGTACATGGGTAGGAAAATCACTTCTAGCACGTGCACATGTGAGAGTACTGTCTTTGGTAGTAGTTCTTAATCAGGTCTGTATGAGCGTCACACGTGGAGCTCTTTCAAACTATCTGTGCCTGGTCCTTACCCCACTGAGATAAAACTGCAGGGAGTGGAGGTGGGCAAGCGTTTGAATTTGGAAAAGGCCCTCCCTACCTGCAATCTGATACACAGCTGTATGAAGAAGAGCTGTGGTTCTGGAGGATAACAGCAGGCATCCTCACGGAGAGTCACTTAGAATTGAAAAAGGTTTACAAAACTAAGACTTCATTTCTCCATACTCTCTTAACTGATAGAAGCAAGGTGAATTTAGCTCTTCTTAACTGATTCAATGCAAGGTGAATTTAGTTTTCCAACCAGCAGATTTCAGTCATGTCAGTAAGGATCTTAGAACAAAAATTTAACATGTTTGCTTTAGAGTTTGTATATTCTCATTAAGCACAAAAATAGCATAAGCCTTCTGCATTCTCTGCTGTCATAATTTGTTGTGTAAGTTGATTTCAAGTGATCTTAGTAAGGGTTTTAGGTGTGTTCTGATAATCTGATAACCAAAATTTTATCACTTCCATGAATGTTTTCAATAGTTGGATACATTTTGGATTCGTATATTCAAATTTATTCCATCCTCAATGGGTAGTCTGATATATCTCATTTTAAATAATTAAAGCAAAAATTAAATCTCTAGTAAAAAAAAAAAAATAAGTCTAGTAAGCCTACCAAGAAATTTAGACCAAAAAAAAAAAAAAAAAAAGAAAAATCCAGTTACAGTAAACCCTTATTTATTTAGGAACTGTTTATTCAATTTGGGACAGATTTAGGATACTTTTATTTTCTTCTGTGTCTTTGGTTGTTTTACATTTCTGGTATCTTAGGTTTTATCTTTTAATTTATATTGAAAACTTTAAAACTTACATAATAGTACTACAAAGTTGAACTGTAAATATACAGTTATTACTTTAAAAAATTATTTATTTTTGGCTGCATTGGGTCTTCGTTGCTGTGCGCGGGCTTTCTCTAGTTGCGGCGCGTGGGCTTCTCATTGCGGTGGCTTCTCTTGTTGCGGAGCACCGGCTCTAGGCGCGCGGGCCTCAGTAGTTGTGGCTCGCAGGCTCTAGAGTGCAGGCTCAGTAGTTGTGGCGCACGGGCTTAGCTGCTCCACGGCGTGTGGGATCTTCCCAGACCAGGGTTCGAACCTGTGTCCCTTGCATTGGCAGGCGGATTCTTAACCACTGCGCCACCGGGGAGGTCCCAGTTACTACTTTTTAAAAAATTATTCCCATCATCAGTGGTGTCTCTTGTATTCAAAGACCTTATGTTTAAAACTGGAAAAAAATTTTGTGATAACCTATTTTTACCAGTCAAAATCACCTTTCATTAAAATTTCAGTTTACGTATGATTAAACTTGAGGCAGCCTGTTGAAATGTGAAGACTAAAGTGATTACAGTCACCCCTGGATTAAAAATCCAGTCAGTGTTTCCTCTTCTGCAAAATTATGACGATAATGTCTGCATAGACTTAGTGAACTACCTTGTCTGATAAAGAAGGCTTCCCTTTCGAATTCTGTTTTCCTTAAAACCAGAAATAGAATTGCTAATTTCAACTTGGGGATGGGAACTGGGGCGAAGCATTTAAAGACAACCTAAAGAATGTTGATGAGTCTGATTAATTCAGTAGACACAGAAGTACTCAAATCCCTGCTGTGTGCAAGGCATTGTCTGTTGTACAAAAATTTCTTCCAGAATAAGTTCTTACAGTCTTTAGGTCATACAATAAAAATGCCCCAGATACATTATCTTGATTCAGTTGAGAGTGATGTAGTTGAAAGTTACGCACGGTTTAATACTAAGGGTTTTTAGGTATGGATGCTGATGTACAAATGTAACATAATAAAGTTGAAGAGATACAAATAACATTGTAAAGTTGAAGGTTAATTTTTTAAAAGTCAAGAGATGCACACGGGGCTCAACTGTGGGTTAATGGATTGACTGAATTTTCAGGGAAATACAGGATGAAAATGAAATGCTAGAGGAGAAAAACATCAGCGTTTCGATTGACTAGTGGCAGTGGCTTGATGTGGAAGCCTCCCACCCTCAAGGTTCTTCTCACGTAGCCCGTAACTTGGATCTGGATTTGAGGCTCGTAAAGGGTTATTGAGTAGGAGCCTGGAGATGACCTGGTGGCTCCCTGGTGGCATATGTATTCTGATCCTCTTCTCGGGACTCTCTTCTTCTTTCGTCAATTTAAGAACCTCTGCCCCTAGAGGCCTACAAAGGGAATAAAAGGAAAACAGCAGCCTGGTTTTAGTCTTCTGGTCTTCTGGTAACCACTGCCCACTACTCTTCCCCAGCCTTCCAAGAAAAGAAAAGAGTGATGCTCTCTTCTCTTTGGGACTAAGTTTCTTATTTTACCTACCCAGAGCCCTTCCTTTCCTTCTGTGCAAATCTTAGCCATCTTCCAAGCCTTGATAATGTCTTTAACAATCCACTTTATTTTCACTCCTGAAATCTCAGACATTATTTTCTATCATTCATTTGAAATATAATTGTGCCTGGCCTTGTGTCATAGCTTATATTGTTTCAAACTGTTGTTTATTTCTTGCATTGTTGTTATTTACTAGACAACACAATTTGACACTGTACAAATGATTGCCGATCTAGTCAAGTATTTCACGACAGACTCGGTACACTTGTGCTTCACCAGTGGTAAATTAATTGATTTTTTGTCCAGCGTAAGTAAATATTTGCTTTGAATTATGTTAATGAATCGTTAATCAATGTCTGTGATTGTTTTCAAAGGAAACACAACCTATTTGTGGGAGTTTCTTTTAGATCTACTTCAAGATAAAAATACTTGTCCCCGGTATATTAAGTGGACTCAGAGAGAAAAAGGCATATTCAAGCTTGTGGATTCAAAGGCTGTCTCTAAGCTTTGGGGAAAGCATAAGAACAAGCCAGACATGAACTATGAAACTATGGGACGAGCTCTGAGGTAAGAACCCAAAAGGAAGAGTTTTCAGACAAAACTTACATATCTCTTAATGTTGTCTATTAACTATTTAAAGAGAAGCTGTTAAAATCCCTTATCTGTTACAGCTTGTAATTTGGGGGGGATTTTCTAGAGGAGCTTCTTGTATTTGGAGGCAGGTTGGGGAGACAGGAGTTTGGTCTAGATGGCTAAAATTTCAGCACCATTGGAAAATCCATTTTTGTGGGAAATGTGCACCTTTCAGAAAATTAAGCCCAAACAAAATACAGTTTCCAAATTGTGAATTTGCTCTTTAGTTCCTGCAAACTTATTATAATGGATTTATCTTGATATGAAACTTTCTCTTAAGTTTTGTCAGTTGGAGGAACCCACAATAACTTTGTTATGCACGTGGCTTATTCTAATTAAGGGTATTTCGTAAAGGAACATAGTTTAGTGACAGTATTCATATATACCACAGATTCACTTCTGTTAAGCATGGCTTAGGTAATTTTTCCACGTAACATCAGATTGTTTTTATAACCTATGTAAATCAGAACTAAATTTTTACCAGTGTCTGTAAAATACAGCCGTCCCTCAGTATCTGAGGGGGATTGGTTCCAGGACCCCCCGCAGATAGCAGAATCCATGGATGCTCAAATCCCTTTTGGAGTGGGGATAGTGCTTGCCTATAACCCACCTACATCCCCTGTAACACTTGAAATCACCTCTGGATTACATGTGATACCTAACACAGGGCAAACAAACGCTGTGTAAATACTTGCTGTCACATGGCAAATTCCAAGTTTTGCTGTTTTGTGGAATTCTTTTTTTCCCCGAGTATTTTTGATCCATGGGTTAGTTAAATCCATGGATGAGGAACCCAGGCGTGTGGAGGGCCAGCTGTACAGTAGTATATTCTGTATTTAGGTTAAATTACTTCCTTTAAGAATGAGCTTTTAGCTACTTTACAGATCTCAAGGTTATATAAGACCGGTGGCACCAGGTTCTAATTTCATTCCTACTTCAAATTCTTAGCCTTTTGAACAACCCAGGCAGTGTGAGTTCCTCCTTATCTCTTACTGGAATCAGTGAATGTTTCTGTGAGCATCTCTTCTACATGGTGTTTTTGTTGGGGGCTAGGGAGGTGGGGAGAACAAATGTAATACACTTGATGTATTTAGTACTTTTTCCTGACAGATACTATTACCAAAGGGGTATTCTCGCAAAGGTTGAAGGACAGAGGCTTGTGTATCAGTTCAAGGATATGCCCAAGAACATAGTGGTCATAGACGATGACAAAAGTGAGGCCTGTAACGAGGATGTAGCAACGGCTGCTGCCGGGGAGTCACTAGAGCGCGTGTCACTGTCTGCAGAAAGCCTCTTGAAAGCAGCAGCTTCTGTGCGTGGTGGCAAAAACTCGTCTCCTCTGAACTGCTCCAAAGCAGAGAAGGGTGTAGCCAGAGTTGTGAACATCACTCCCCCTGGTCATGAGGCTTCGTCCAGGTCTCCTACTACTACCGCATCTGTGTCAGCAACAGCAGCTCCAAGGCAAGTGAGGGAAACCATTAGTTGCAACGGGCTTGATTTTTAGAAAACTCTTTGGCAGAAATGATAGGTTCCTTTTTTTAACATTTGCATTGTAAGAACTCCCTGTTGTCAGGACTCTGAAAAGTGCTTGGCATTTTTAAATGTATTTTGTTGTTGTTGAAGTAGATGTCTCCTCTAACCTGAATGGAGCTTTAGGGTCTTACGGATGGAATTTAACATAGGCTTTAGTTTGTTTGTTTGTTTATTTTTGGCTGTGTTGGGTCTTCGTTTCTGTGCGAGGGCTTTCTCTGGTTGCGGCGAGCGGGGGCCACTCTTCATCGCGGTGCGCGGGCCTCTCACTGTTGTGGCCTCTCCCGTTGCGGAGCCCAGGCTCTAAACACGCAGGCTCAGTAGTTGTGGCTCACGGGCCCAGCCGCTCCGCGGCATGTGGGATCTTCCCGGACCGGGGCACGAACCCGTGTCCCCTGCATCGGCAGGCGGACTCTCAACCACTGCGCCACCAGGGAAGCCCGAGACTTTAGTTTTTAAAATACATTCGTCTCATGGTATTTCATACTCTAAGCTTAAGGGGTGTTCGGGACATTTGTAAAATTTGGGAGCACCAGTTTTACATGTTTTGGATTTGCATTCATCTTTTTGCTCAAGAGACCTACTTTATAGTTGAACATGAAATATAATCAACTTTATTTTTTTTACCTCTACTAGGACAGTTCGTGTGGCAATGCAAGTGCCTGTTGTGATGACATCGTTGGGGCAGAAAATTTCAACTGTGGCCGTTCAGTCAGTTAACGCAGGTGCACCACTGATAACCAGCAGTAGCCCAACAACAGCAGCCTCTCCGAAGGTAGTGATTCAGACAATCCCTACTGTGGTGCCAGCCTCCACTGAAAATGCAGACAAAATCACCATGCAGCCTGCCAAAATTATTACCATCCCAGCTACACAGCTCGCACAGTGTCAGCTGCAGACAAAATCAAACCTGCCTGGATCAGGAAGCATTAACATTGTTGGAACGCCACTGGCGGTGAGAGCGCTCACCCCGGTTTCAATAGCCCACGGCGCGCCTGTCATGAGGCTGGCAGTGCCGCCTCAACAGGCATCTGGCCAGACTCCTCCCCGAGTTATCAGCGCCGTCATAAAAGGGCCAGAGATTAAATCGGAAGCAGTGGCCAAAAAGCAGGAACATGACGTGAAAACTTTGCAGCTGGTACAGGAAGAAAAACCGGCAGATGGAAATAAGACAGTGACCCACGTAGTGGTTGTCAGTGCGCCTTCAGCTCTTGCCCTTCCCGTAACTATGAAAACGGAGGGACTGGTGACATGTGAGAAATAAAAGAGCAGCTCTCCCGTGGGCGCTAGAATGTTAGTGCTAGTCCTGACATTAAGCATTTGCAAGGATGTCATCAAGAGAAGTCAGAAGACTTTAAAACATTTTTAATGCATATAAGAAAACAATCAGACTTACTGGAAATAAATTACCTATCCCATGTTTCAGTGGGAAGTGAACTACATGTTGAGACGCTGACAGAAAACTGCCTCTTACAGTAGGAAACAACTGAACCCGTCAATGAGAAGAAGGATTGAAAGGGACCAAGCAACTCACTACAATATCAAGTTACACTAAGACTTGGAACACTAACATTCTGTAAGAGGCTATAGTTTCCAGTGGGGAGGGACTGGGATGGGTGATCTCATTGTTACATATAGCAATTTTTGATGCATTTTATATGCATACCAGCAATTATTACTGTGTTCACACAGAACTCACTTAACTGGTGCTATGTGAAGACTGCTAATATAGGTATTTTAGAATGTGAATTGAAGAATGGATCCAAAAGCTTCAGAAAGAGAGCAAAAACGATCTAGTGAGATTTTTTTTTTTTTTTTTTTTTTATCATATAGCTTAAGCTGAAAACAAAGGCCTTAGACTAATTTTCGGTTTTCTTTATTGAAATAAGCTAATGGCTTGTTTGTGTAAAGCTTTTTTATTAAAAGAAAAATTTTAAAAATCTTGTACCTAGCACAGTATTGTTATAGAATATACATGTAACATTTTATATGGTAGTTTAAGTCTGTCAGTTTCTTAATTGTGGACAAATTAACAGTCGGCTCTGGCCTTCCTTTTGCTGTAAACGTGCCTGTGTCACTCAGTTCGCCCTGGCATCTGCGCAGACATAATCCGTTTCAGTTCTTCTGTCACTTGGAAGTTAAGGCTCAGCATGAATTTTTGTCAGGTAGCTCTAATGCCTGGCGTTTTCTTTCTTCCTTTCTTTTTTTTTTTTTTTTAGTTTAAGGGGAAAGTACCAGTGTTCAGATTTGAACTATAATAGTTTGTATATTCAACATTTGAAGTATATTCTATTTTGTTGTACTCTTGTTTCAAAGTGTATTCAAGTAGGTTTTCTGAAATATAGAAATGAAATTTATCTCGTCTCTGGTGATATTTATAACAATATTCAAAAGCTACTATAAACATACTGTTTTAGTTACGAAGTAACAGAAGTCCTATTTCTCCTTCCCAACCACTGCGTGAAGAAACTCTACTTCTGTTTTGTTCCATTACATTAATATTTAGCAAGTAATCTGCATGTTTCCACTTCCTTTCTAATTACTATCAATCATGTAATTATTATAATGTTCTACTTACATAATGAATTTATTATTTTAATGTTGGCCACACTTAATTTATATTTCAGATCAGACCATTTGTTTCTCATTCAGACCTTTTGAGGGTGAGGAAGAACGAATAATACTCGAGCCCTTGTACAAATTAGGAAGTGGAGGGGACCAGAGGAACGTAATTTCACACCAAACTAGGTCCTGTGACTCCACACTTTAATGCTCTTTCTACTACAAAGAAAAGTTGTCTTATTTTTACATCTTTTAGAAATTTAAATAAACCGACACTTAATATTTTGTGGCCTTTAATTGCGCTTTTGGTCAGACACTACTTAGGTCGACAGAGATTTTTTTATAACAGCTCCCTTTGTAACCTTTTATCTTTTCCATAAACACACTTGATGGTACCCTTTAATAAAAGCTCAGAGAAGAACTCACTTGATTCTTATCCCGTCTGGGGGTTAATCTCAAATTCTACCTCCTTTAAAAACATTTCCTAAATATTTCAGCTTTCAAAATCTGTATCATACGCCTTGACGCTTAACTGTATTGTTGTCTTTATTGCACTGAAGTTTCACTGAGTTAACGTCCCCCATAATCCTCTTCTAGGGCAAAGGTTGTAACTTGTGCCATGCCTACACCCCTCCCCAAATGCCGAGCATTTTAGGCACTTGGACATTTATGGATTTTGGTAATAACGTATTTGCTACGAATCTAAATCACATGGAGGATAACCAATGAAACATTTTAAATGAGCAGTTCTTTCTGCCTGTGCTGTACTACTGATTGGTTTTAATTAGGTTAAGCCAAGGCTACTTACTTAACTCCACCACTCTAACCTGAAAAATTTTTGTGTGTCTCTTTCAGCGTAAGTTCACCTAAGGTCTAGATTTAGAAACACATGTTGACAGTATATACCGATCAGAGTGTTTCTTCTGATTGGACTTAGCGGCGGTATGGCATTTAATCGTAACCCTTCCAACTGTTAGTCATTATAACTTACATTTGCTTTTTGTGTCCAGTGTATCAGAGAAGAACCACATAACAATGACTTGATGCGGCTACATTTTCCAGTCTGGCCAGGCTTTTGAACAGTGATCAGCAGTCGGCCCATTTATTCCTTGGGTCGCCTTCCAGCAGCAGTCCCAGCCTTTTCGCCACCACCCTGCTTACCAAATGGCCAGTATACCTCTTCAGAGAGAACACTGAGGTCGTGAGCTGTGAACTCCGTTTCTGGACCCCTTGCTGCAAGAGCATCTACGTATTCCAGCCTCCATCCTCAACAAACAGCCATCTCGGGGAGGAGGCAGGTGTGCCTCCCTTCCTGTACTCACCATCTTCTCCCCTTTCACACCTCCTTGGTTGCCTTGTTCCAACAGCCCATATTCTTCAGAAGCTTGCAGTCAGTTCTGCTTAGAAACGCTTCCCACTGGGGTCTCCAGCAACCCAACAGTCACATCAAACAGATGCTTCGTTTTTTCATGTGATCAGCCTACGTCTTAAAATTCCCCTTTGATTTCCCGTGACACCCTCCTTCTGGTTTACTTCCTGCCTGACCGACTCTGCTTTCTTAGTCCACTTTGTTTTCCTTCAGCTTTCCCATTTAAAGGCAGTACTTACCACGGGGCTCTTTTCCTCGTCGAGTAGTTAATATTTACTATTACGATTTTGCTTCAACATAACTGTTAGATAACCTCATCCACGCACGTGGTTTTTACTACCAAATCTATTGTTCTAGGCTAGACTGAAAGATGGGTTTAATTACCTGCCGGCTGTTTCCTCCTGAGTGTCCAATGGAACTCTCCTCTCTCGAAAATCTATTCCTCTTAGCTTAACAAATGACACCGCGTGAAGGCCGTTCTAGACCCTTTGCTTCCTATATCCAGTCTTTCACCAAGTCCTGTTGATGGTACCTTCTAAACAGCTTCCTTTCCCATCTTCCCTACCTTACTGCTTTGTCTTCTCAAGCCTCTCTGTAGTCCGTCTCCCGTGCTACCAGATGAGAGCTTTCTAAAATGTGTACTTCCGTCACTTCCTTGCGACCGCTTTAAATTCTTCAACGGCATCTCTTGCTAAAAAGATAAATATCCAAAGCATAAAACTCTTTATTAATAAAGTCCTTTGACCTAGCACCTGCCTACGTTCCCAAGCCTTAGTCTCTGGCCACCCCCGTTTTGGGCATCTCCGGGCCGCAGACCTACTGACATGTATTTTTTTCCCAAATATTTTAGGCACCCATACCTCGTTGGGCCATGCCACTGATGGCTTCTCCCTGGACCGCTTTTCCTTCCTTCACCTAGATTTGAGTTGGAGGTGACAGACATCAAAATATTTCTGAAATAAATAGGCTTGGAAACCATTCAGGGTGGGGAGTGGTCTTAACTCTGAGTGAATTCTGAGTAAAAGATTGAAAAGCATCAAGTATATAAAGACAGCACGGGCTAGGGGAGAGGAAGAGTAACCCAGCAATGGAGACCAGGGACTATTCATGGTTAACAGGACAGCTGAGGTCAAGATAACGGTGGGCCAACAGTATCACGCGTACCAGGAAGGGCCAAGCAAATAAGAAGCCACCAGCATTGACACAGCGACAAGAGAGGGGCAGTTCCCGTAAGGGGTTGGCCGTGAAACCAGGATGTAAGGGACAACGGCGCCTGGTTCGTTACCAGCCACTCGCCTCTGACACCTGGCATGCTTCAGGGAGTGCGTCTCTGATCACTGTATACGAACAAGTCGTGTTTAACGATAACAAAAACAAAATTCGGGCTTTCACCTACAAAGCATCCCGTGATCCTTTCAGCCCCCTGGTCTATCTTATGGGAGGGCATTACAGAGCATATTTTTGGGAGGCAGGAGGAACCCTACTTTTAGTTCCACAGCCAACACAGCAAGTTCACGGTGCAGGTCCTTTGTGGTTGTGGTTCATCTGTCCTTTAGTCCCTCGGTTATATCGTCGTCCTCCACAGTTGTAACCTAATTCTGTGCGGACTCGGTGCACAGTGCCGCCAGTCCTTACGGGAGTGAGATACGCTTCCCCGTTTGCAAGTGCACTGACTCGCCTCCTGCATCACACCAGAAACCTCTGAAAAACAAGTGCAGCAGGGAGACTCACGGGCACATACTTCCTTTTACTGTGCTGCACTCTGCAGGTGCTTCGTTTTATACAAATGGAAGGTCTGCGGCAACACTGCGGTCGAGCAAGTCTGTCGGCGCCCTTATTCCCACAGCATTTCCTCACTTCGTGCCTTGTGTCTTTGGCAACGCTCCCGGTATTTCAAACCCTCCAGAGAAGATTATGGCTTACCGAAGGGTCAGATGATGGCTAGATTCTTCTAGCAATAAAGTATTTTTCAATTAAGGTATATACACTGCTTTTTTTGGGACACGACGTTATCGCACACTTAGCAGACTATAGTATCGTCACTTTTATGTGCACTGGGACACCAAAAACTCATGTCTTGCTTTATTGCGATACTCATTCTGGTGGTCTGGAGCGGAACCCCCGGTGTCTCTGAGGTATGCTGTATCTGACTGGACACGAATCTACTTCACTTTTTACGCATCCATAACTATCTTTTTTAACACTGCACCTCAGCAGTTACGCTGGGGGTTCAGGACTTATAAATGATACATTACAACTTCCCAAGTGAGAACGCACAAACAAAACGAGTATTTAATGCAAAATACTCCATGTCAAAACCAAACTATAAATAGACTGTAAACTAAGGGCAGAGTTGTCTTCTCCCAGAATATCGTCTCCTCCCATCCCATTGTATGTTTAACTTTTAGAAAGTTTTGTCTAAAAGATTTTAATGACGTGATACTGTCGTAAAAGGTGGCTACTAAACTGTTTTACAGAATCTGCAAGTTATCTGGATTGTAGGACATGAAATCACTGGAATGCTGTGGTAACTTCACTGCACATTAGATCACCTGGGAAGATTTTAAAATCCTGTTGCGCAGGTCACATCCCATACCAGTTAAATTACAACGTGTGGGGCTTCCCTGGTGGCACAGTGGTTAAGAATCCGCCTGCCAATGCCGGGGACACGGGTTCGAGCCCTGGTCCGGGAAGATCCCGCATGCCGCGGAGCAACTAAGCCTGCGCTCTACAGCCCGTGCGCCACAACTACAGAGCCTGCGTGCTGCAACTACTGAAGCCTGCGCGCCTAGAGCCCGTGCTCCGCAACAAGAGAAGCCACCGCAATGAGAAGCCCGCGCACCGCAACGAAGAGTAGCCCCCACTCGCTGTAACTAGAGAAAAGCCTGCGCACAGCGACCAAGACCCAACGCAGCCAAAAATAATTAATTAAAAAGAAAATTACAATGTGTGGGAATGGGAGTTGGGCATCAGTATTTTGAAAAATATCTCAGTGTGATTTCACCACGCAGCCAGGTTTGGGAACCACTGCCATCCAGATGCAGTAAGGAAAGTTTTACACTTAAGAGATCTGTCTTAACCTAAGCTTTTCTAAAATGTTCAATAGAAAAAAGGTAGTTTGAGACATACCTATTAACTATCACACGTGGCTTTTAAAAAACCTACATACTGGGCTTCCCTGGTGGCGCAGTGGTTGAGAGTCCGCCTGCCGATGCAGGGGACGCGGGTTCGTGCCCCGGTCCGGGAAGATCCCACACGCCGCGGAGCGGCTGGGCCCGTGAGCCATGGCCGCTGAGCCTGCGCGTCCGGAGCCTGTGCTGCGCAACGGGAGAGGCCACAACAGTGAGAGGCCTGCGTACCGCAAAAAAAAAAAAAAAAAAAAGAAAAACCTACATACTGTATATTCCATTTATTCTAAAGCCTTTTTCTCATATTTAATATCTCTTTAATTAGGATGAATCTTTTAAAGTCTTATGAAACAGTACACTGTGTTAATGTGCCTTGTCCCTTAAAATTTCGGGAAGCTATATATTAATGCCACCAATGCTATCATCGTTCAAAAAATATTTTTGAATTGCTTCTTGGAGCAGAACCTAAAATTTTAAAACATGTTTAATAGAGACAGGTTTCCTGCCGAGGAAGATTTTAGTTTTAGAAATAGCCAAGTCACTTGAGGTTAAGAAACTGACACGAATTAAGCTAGGTACTGCCATATCTGTTTCAAAATGAAATGTGGCTCTGAAGTTCACACTTTTTTTTTTTTTTCTTGAAACGTTCATAAAATTGGATAGGGAAGCTGTTCCCCAAAGTTTCAAAAACATTTTTGACCAGTGGCAGCAGTAACCCAAATTGTTTTGAAGTGCAAACCAGTTTTAAGAGATTTCCTGGTCTATTCCCTGTATTATAAATAAACTAATAAGGTTCAGAAAAACTTAACTCGTCAGTTTCAGTTCAGCTTGTCAGTGGCAGACCTAGATTCAGAACTTCTTCTCTGGCCTCAACCTCCTTTCCCTCCCATCCAAAAAAAGGCAGGGGGGCTTCCCTGGTGGCACAGTGGTTAAGAATCCGCCTGCCAACGCAGGGGACACGGGTTCGAGCCCTGGTCCGGGAAGATCCCACATGCCGCGAAGCAACGAAGCCCGTGCGCCACAACTACTGAGCCCACGTGCCACAACTACTGAAGCCCACGCGCCTAGAGCCCGTGCTCCGCAACTAGAGAAGCCACCGCAATGAGAAGCCCGCGCACCGCAACGAAGAGTAGCCCCTGCTCGCTGCAACTAGAGAAAGCGCGCGCAGAGCAACGAAGACCCAACGCAGCCAAAAATAAAACAACAAAAAAAGGCAGGGCTTGGGGTAGCACAAGGTTAGTGTCTGAATAAGTCTATCCCACCGTGCAATGATCTTACTTTCTCACAAAGTAAATTGTGAAATGTTGCAGAATTTTGCTGGGTGTTCCCTTCAGGTTTACCAATGTAAGGCAGATGTCACGGTATCCCATGTCCAGCTTCCCATCATTATCTCCTGACTGGTGTTTCCTCCCTATGATTCGGAACTCTGTAATCATATTTCAATACGTATGCAAGTGGTCTACATCTAGAAGCCTGAATCTGTTCAGTGTGGCAATTTAACTTATACTCAAAAGAATTTCAGATAGTTTACATATTGTAAGAATAAATGAAAGTTAACAAAAACAAGCAGGTATGAGACAATGATGCAAGGGAAAAAAAGGCAGGATGGCAAAAGAAAATAGAATACATGCTACAGAATGTTACACAGCAATTAAAATGCAGCTATAAAGTTTGGTTTTGAATGTCCCGGCAGCCAAAGCAAAAAAGAATTCAACATACCGAGATTCATGTCTCAGTTTACCAGCTGCTTAGAAGAAGCAAAGCTTTCCCTAACATTCTGTCAAGAGGAATGGGTCTGTCTACATGCCTAATAAATATTTTCTTAGAAGTGAGCTTTCCACGGAAATCTGGGGAGCTAGGGCCCCAAAGGCAGGCAGATATTTCTATTTCACAAATCAAAGTAGGGTTGAAATCCTCTCCTGAAATTAAAGAACCGAATCACCAACCCACAGCCTCACAACTTCCCGGAGCAAGAGTTAGGGGAAAAAAATCCTGCCATTCTATCAGCCCCTCACCTATTTGGGGATTAATTTTTTTTTTTTAATTCTTATTTATTTTTGGCTGCGTTCGGTCTTTGTTGTTGCGCGCGGGCTTTCTCTAGTCGCGGCGAGCGGGGGCTGCTCTTCGTTGTGGTGCGCGGGCTTCGCACTGCGGTGGCTTCTCTTGTTGCGGAGCTCGGGCTCTAGGCGTGCGGGCTCAGTAGTTGTGGCTCGCGGGCTCTAGAGCACAGGCTCAGTAGTCGTGGCGCATGGGCTGCGTCGCTCCGCCGCATGTGGGATCTTCATGGACCAGGGATCGAACCCGTGTCACCTGCGTTGGCAGGCGGCCTCTTAACCACTGTGCCACCAGGGAAGTCCCTTAATTTTCTATGAACACTATTAGTTCTGCCCTTTAAAATTGAAGGATTATTCCCCTTGGAAATGATCTGAAGAGTGGCTTGTTAGGACATCCAGAACAGTGCCCCTTCCTTTTCTTGCTCCGAATCTTAAGCATCGTTTACTCAACGACTTACATACATATTATATTACAATTTACAATATCGTTTTACAAACACCTTCACAAAATCTATGAGGTTGACAGGGCAGGTAGGATGCTATACTCCCTGGATGAGAAAACTGAGGCCCTAGAGGTAGAACCACAGTGGTCACAGCTAAGTCTTTTTACTTAACAGCCCCATGCCCTTGTACACGATTTGCTTTTATAAGCCCAGCTCCAGACCGCTGCCATTCCGGTATCCATCCACTCTAGATAAAGGCCTGCCTGTGCCGTATTTTTCTACCTGTCATTTTAGAAAGTTCATCAGAGCTCCTTATGCAAGCACGTTCATTTTTTTGGATGCCTTTCCTTTTTTAAAATTGAAACCAATTATGATTATGAGCATGTGTTTTTCTTCTTAGAATTTAAATCTTGGAAATCTCTCAAGTCTAAGACACATCGTGTAATTAGATGCAACATTCCCTTCATTATAAAATTTTGCATGTTTTAAAAGAATGATTCGGGCTTCCCTGGTGGCGCAGTGGTCGACAGTCCGCCTGCCGATGCAGGGGACACAGGTTCGTGCCCCGGTCCGGGAAGATCCCACACGCCGCGGAGCGGCTGGGCCCGTGAGCCATGGCCGCTGAGCCTGCGCGTCCGGAGCCTGTGCTCCGCAACGGGGGAGGCCACAACAGTGAGAGGCCCGCGTACCGCAAAAAAAAAAAAAAAAAAGAATGATTCAAATACAGAATATTTGCATCAATTTCCTCCTTTAGTTTGAAACACTACTACAGCTCTTACTGCTTCCTTTAAAGAAAAGCCACCATCAAACTATGCAAACGGTATCAGATGTTCTAATTTTGGCAGTACTGCTTTACTATTATATCCGAGTAACTGAAGTCCGCTCTACAGCCACTATTCAGCCTCTGTATCGTGCTTCTAACTCTATACTGTATGTGTACTATAAAAGTATGACTTATGTGTTTGACCATTTTGCATTCAACAAATCTCTTCCACGCCCAGAATATTACTTTTCTCCCCATGTGCGTTCACTCAAGGCCAAGGGCACATGGTGGGGGGAAGGGAGGGAGCCCTTTGGGGTCATGACAGACCTGAGGGTGAATCCTGTCTCTACGAATTAGCTGAGAATTCGGTCAAATTATCTGGACCTTTTAAGCCCCATTTTAAATTAAGAGTAGTTTTAAGATCATATGTAAAGCCCTCAGAACCAAAGATAAGGAACTCAAATGTTATACAGATATACACCATTATGCTTTACTTAAGTAAATGAGGCGGCCATTCCTACTACCTCGTAGAATGGAGTCTACTGAAATATGGCATGAAGAAAAAAAAAAAAATCCACTCTCACTCTGTCATCAAGAATCCGCACAATTTCTAAGACTCTAATTACAACCACAATCAAAATGTTATGGGATATAAAAGGAAAAGCTGGATCAAGAGGTACACAGGGATGGAATAAGAGAAACTCAGTAATGGAACATACTTAAAAAAAGCTAGAACAGAGATTTATTATTTACTGTTATGCCTTCAGGTTACCCTGATGGTCCACAAGGCAGAGCTGCCTGCAAAGAAAGACTAGAGGGGAAGTAAAAATAAAATATAAAGGTGCCACCTATCAAGATTTATATACTACTAAAAACCTGTTTACATAAAATGCTCACGCGATTGCATTTTAAATGAAGACAACTACGAACAACAAAAGCACACTGGCAAGTGCTTGGGCCTGCGGCCCTGCTAACACTGAACGATGACTTGCTGGTATTCCAGAAGCCCTTCTGCTCAGTGGCATTCCCACCCACCCCCAGTTCCACCCGCAAACCACAGCCTGCTAGCTTGTGTACCGGTGGACAACATTTGAAATTCAAACACTCTTTTGGCTTCCATTCTCATCCAGATTTGCTTATGATATGGGTATGACGATTTCTCTTCAGGTTGGTGTGTTTTGCGGTAGGTAAACAATATTCAATGCCTGCTGTACGGATCAGTATTCTGCTTCTCAACAACATAGGAATTAGTCATGCTAAGACCTGAACCAGATGACAGATGTTCTTCCCAACTGCCATTCCTTCCAGGTAGCCCCAAGATTTCGTGTATACCATATACTGAAAACCTCATTTGTCTCCGAAGTGGTTCCAATGCAGAAATGTCTGGAGGAACTACTTTGGGGACTCCAACCCTGTCACCGAGCGATGCCTCATAAGCATAGCACAGATGCCTTCAACGTGCAACTACAGATCCACCTTTGTCCAGTTTAAAAATGAAGGTGTGAGTGGAAAGGACGGTGTGGGCACCGCATTAAGAGGACTAAAAGATCCAGTCTATTCTCAGATTCTCTTTGCATTGAAAAGACAAGATACGAAAACACTGGCTTTAAAAGACCATTTATTTATTGATCTTAAATATTTACAACTCATGGGTTAAAATATCTATCCATTCATTACCAATGGGCTATTTTGGGGGGGATTTTTGTTAGGAAGGGGTTTCACCTGTTATCTTTACCACTTTTATTTCTGAGGGAAGAGAATTCCAGGTTGTCTTTCTAACTCTATATTCTGCTTTCTAGTTGTTTTAAACCAGTCACCCGGCTATCTTAGTAAATCTCAACGACAGCCTCATTAACAGGCTAGAAATAGTTTCCCATCTCTGAAAAGAAGGTCCCACTGACTTAGCCACTGCCACATATCAGCTCCGAAACAACCTACTGTGCAAAGCATATTCAATACATATAATGACACTTCTGAGTGACCGCAAATGTACACGGATAGCATTCCGATGGAAAACCAGAAATGGAATTTCTTCAAGAAACATAATAATGGGGGACACGGAGGCACAGCAAGGATTTGTGAAGAATGTATCAAGGAGAACAGATATTTCCACTTAAATGGCAAGCAAAAACCCCTCCAGCCTAAACGGTTCCTTTGTACACTACGATTTTATTAGACCCCAAGTAAGAACATCTTTAACGTTTTAAGAAGATTACTATAAATTACTCTATAACTTATGTTTTGCATGGTTTTTAAATGTTCATAATGCTATAATTTATTTACTTAATTTTACACGAAGGTATAAAAAAATAAATATTGCCATGCGTGACTTGCTGATATTTTTAAAAAACCACAAATAAATAACTGGAAACGTTGTTAATTACAGGGGATTCGAGCAAGTCTATTTCAATATAGGATCCTGAAACTGAAAGAGCTTCGGAACAAAGCCAAATATAATGCCCTTAAATGATCAAAATGTAATTAACACTAAGGGAAAGAAAACAATACAAACCAAACCTGGAGTGCAAACACCTTTTTCGCTGTAGGTTTTAATGGAAAAGGTTTGTGAGCAAATGGGCTTCCTTCCCAGGGGCATGCTGGAGACATGGAAAGTGAAGTGAGAGGAACCGGGGAGCCTTCCTCAGTCAACCTCTCATCTTATTTCAGCTTCCTGAAACGTCCCTGGTTAAGACCTGGGAGACACAGACAAGCGCGTATAAATGTCCATCAACGTTCCTCGTTAAAGCTGAAGTCGCACACTAGGGACAGGTGGTCTGAGGGGTAATTGAAGGACGGTAGGCGGTTGGGTCCAATCTGCTCCTCGGTGAGCAGATCCAGGGCCGACCTCACGCTGAGCGCGTGCTTGGAATACCAGATGTAATCCAGAGTGTGGCGGCACTCGCCCGAGGTCCGGATCTTCCAGGTCGTGTACGGGGGTTCCGACTGCCCGTCCGCGCTCAGCAGCTTGTAGGCGCTGTTCAGGTTGAGGCTGGAGGAGGCGAAGTGTCTGTAGACCTCCTCTGTCGGCTCTGCGTTGAAGTCCCCACAAACGATAAGGGGAATCTTGGCTCCCTGGGTGATGCTCTGCAGGTTCTGGAGAAGGTCACAGCCTTGAGCCGATCGAAATCGCTCCCAGCCAGTGCGAGCCTTCAGGTGGGTGACGGCGATGCAGAACTGTCGGCTGGACTCCTTGCACTCTAGGGTCTGGGCAATGGCCACCTGGTTGGTTTTCAACGTCATGGCCGTCAGCCTGATGTTGGCACTGTTGACCAGCTTGAATCGGTTCTGGAGGAAAAACAAGGCACAGCCATCCGGTCCGTTGTTGTGTTCCACATCCAGACAAGGTGACCAGGGCTTGGGGAAAAACGTGCCCTGATAGCCCAGTCTACTGAGGAGGGGGTGGAAGGTGTCAAAGTAGTGGTCCACCTCTTGGAGGCACAGTATATCGGGCTGGTAGGCTAGGATTTCTTCCAGGATGAGACATTTCCTCTCTTCCCACTTGAGTGCTTCAAGAGGGCACTGTACAAAGTTGTCTTTGCCTTCTCCAAGAGCTGAGAGAAAAAAGCCGGTCAGTGGTCAGCGACTAAGAACCGCTACTAAGAACCTGCGAGTCTCCTCAGGCTTGGCGCTACCCAAGACCTTCAGAGCGCTTCCCCTGCTCCAGGTGCCCTGGGTGGCTCTTCTCTTACCATGCAGATGAAGCAAGCAACTAACCGATCCTTTCGTATTAAAACTATTTCTTGTCACTATGTTCTAGGACATGAGATCTTCTTAAGTTTTAGCTTTAGACAGTGTTCTCTGGCGTGCAAGAGATCTAAACTATGCCAGATGAAGTGAATACATTTAACTCTCTAGAGTGCTTTCAACACTGACTTACAATAAGCCGTACTAGGCCTTTAGAGACACCACTCAAGAATAAATGACACCCATTTAAAATGGGCAGCTTTCTCCTACACCTGGAAAAAACAAATGAATCAAAGAGTGGAAAGTCAGGGAGTATGCCCTTCTTTTCCAGAAAAAATGGTGACCCTGGTTTCTTCTTAAAATTTCAACTGCCACATGATCGGCAATAAGGTTGACTGACACACCTGTTCTTTAACTGAGCGGACCCAGGAAAGGAGTCCTTTCTACCGTACAAAGTAGTATCTTAAAGCACAGAGAACTGAAGCAACATCTCTGGCCTCAAATTATATGAAGAGGCGTCTGGATAAGAACCTGGCCTCAGGAGTAACCCGACTCAGCACCACCCCTACACAGCCCCCATTCCCTGCAGAAGGTTCAGGGTCACCCGTTCGGTAGACTCACGTTTCCCCCTTCCAGGTGCTATCTTAGTGCTGTGGACTCAAAGCGGGAGACAACTGATGAAAGCTTACGGGCTAACAGGAGCCAGGAAGCACGTGCCGCGAAGCAGACACTTCCCCCGAGCACGGAAAGTCTGCACACGTGGAGCGGAAGGAGTACGTCTTCAGCTGATGGATTGGGCAGTGAAAGCCAGACGACACCCCTTCCTAGCCTCCCCGTGTGGGAGCTCCCCAGGCGCCCCGCCCCTCTCCCTGCGCGCAGACGTACCTTGGGCAAGGATGTTCCACTGCATGACCCGGATGGGTGTGTGGCTACTACTGGGGCCGTCGGCCCTCAGATCCACGAAACCCCGCTGGAAGCGGGGAGGCCGCGTGTGCAGGACGGCCCTGCACTCCTCAAGGAGCTCTTTAGGATCAATGGGCTCCAGGTGTTCCGGGTCGGGGGCCACCAGATACTCTGGGTGCTGGGAGGCGGAGCTGCCGTCCAGGGTCTTGGTGAGAGCGCTGTAGAGCCGGCTTGTGCCGCTTCCCATGGGACACGCTGCGGGGAAGGAAAGCACAGTCACTCGCCCGGCTCCTCGCCGGAAGACAAGGCACTTACTGTCCCCGGAAGATGCAGGCTCGCGAGCTCACTTTAGGGCGATGTTGCCACGTTCGCGTTCTACAGGGTGGATTAAAGGAGTTTCCGGGTTCTAGCTTTCTCTTAGGGCGGGTACATGAAATACCGCTGTTGAGATACCTCGATCTTTATGGCTTATTCTAACCTAGGATCTGTCTTTATAATTTACAGACACAGTCTCATGAAAGCATGGCTAAACGAAATCCATATTCCTTTTTCTGTGCATTTTAAGTGAGAACGTGAAGACCAGTGTGTACAGAGCCAGGTGTCAGAAAGCCCAGTTAATCCTGTTCGGTTAGAGCAGGCTGTTGCCCTAGCCATGTCACCTATACAGATGCCTCTGCTGTGGGGAGAAACGGCCGGATTAAGTCCATATCCCACTTCTCGTCCATGCTAACTGTACACCAGGGATCTGGCTCTCTGTGGGACTCCGAACATCACGGAGCAGTATGGTCTGTAATCTACTATCGATTGCCAGACTTTTAACAAGTCAGAAACGGGGTTGGGAGCAGAGGGAGTTGCCCACATTTTCTGGGATCCTGGGAGGAGAAAGGGTGAGGAGAGGTGCAGGAGGCACCGTCAGTGCACTTCCGAGGCTTCCTACTGTCATCCAACTGGACATTAACTCACTAAGGAGACTAGAGCACAACCTTCAACAAGTCCGCGTGAGGGGAGCTGTGCCCGCACCTCACTTGTAAGTAGCCACCTGCTCCTTGCAAGGTCAGCCTTGTTGCCTCTTCATTATAGTGTGAGTTAGGGGCACGTTCTACCTGGAACCACCTCCTCGATTCCGTGCGCGGTTCCTGGTATGGAGGAACCTGGATTTCCCTACCCCGTCCAAGTCCTGGCCTCCTCTTGCAGGACACCAAGTTTCCTTCACAAAACGTATTATTTGGCAAGCTGATTGCATCTGAAACTAGTGGTTGATGGAACTTGCTGTAGCAGGTCACAAAAGCAGACTCAAGTGTTCACCACCAAGGGTTAACAAGCATGCAAGCATGCTTTCTATTGTTCCTTTTCATCAACTCGAAAGTAGTTCCCCAACAAGAAAGCTAGATGGAGGCAAAGAAACACGCCAGTTTTCCCAACATACATTTCTGTGCACGTGCAACTGCGAGCAAGCCTGTTCTCTCAAACACACACGCGTGAACACACGCACACACCTGTCCCGAAACTGTTTGATCTGAATATATTAAATTCCTTTTAATAAATTTGTTTGCCTATCTGAGTACATGGGTCCAGAGGAATTTTCTTCTTGGCTGGCAGTACAACTCTGAAAATCTTTCTTCTGTACTTCTAGTTTTTTGGGTTTTTTTTTTAAGGCAGTAAAAATATTACTCAGCCATAAAAGGAAACGAAATTGAGTTATTTGTAGTGAGGTGGATGGACCTAGAGTCTGTCATAGAGAGTGAAGTAAGTCAGAAAGAGAAAAACAAATACCGTATGCTAACACATATATATGGAATTAAAAAAAAAAGATTCTGATGAATCTAGGGGCAGGACAGGAATAAAGATGCAGACGTAGGGAATGGACTTGAGGACACGGGGAGTGGGAAGGGTAAGCCGGGACAAAGTGAGAGAGTGGCATGGACATATATACACTACCAAACGTAAAATAGATAGCCAGTGGGAAGCAGCCGCATAGCACAGGGAGATCAGCTCGGTGCTTTGTGACCACCTAGAGGGGTGGGATAGGGAGGGTGGGAGGGAGACACAAGAGGAAGGAGATATGGGGATATATGTATATGTATAGCTGATTCACTTTGTTATACAGCAGAAACTAACACACACACACACAAATAAAAAATAAACAAACAAATAAGTAAAAGGCAGTAAAAAGCCCTACTGGGGGCTTCCCTGGTGGCACAGTGGTTAACAATCCGCCTGCCAATGGAGGGGACACGGGTTCGAGCCCTGGTCCAGGAAGATCCCACATGCTGCAGAGCAACTAAGCCTGTGCACCACAACTACTGAGCCTGTGCTCTAGAGCCCGTGTGCCACAACTGCTGAACATGTGAGCCACAACTACTGAGCCCGCGTGCTGCAACTACTGAAGCCCGCACGCCTAGAGCCCGTGCTCTGCAGCAAGAGAAGCCACCGCAATGAGAAGCCCATGCACCGCGATGAAGAGTAGCCCCCGCTCGCTGCAACTAGAGACAGCCCGCGCGCATCACGGAAGACCCAACACAGCCAAAAAATAAAATAAATTGAAAAAAAAAAAAAAAAAAAAAAGTCCTACTGTTTTCTCAAGTGTGGTTTCCAGATCAGCAGCGGCAGCATCACCCTAACAGTCGACCAAACTGTCACAGGGCGTCACAGCAAATGCACAGGGGCTCCAGTATGTGACATTTGTCAGGCTCTAGGCAAAGGACCAGCTTGATGCAGCTCACTTTCAACAGGACTGCTCTACATCCTTTTAATGCCACCATATCCTTGCCAAGCTGAGTTCTGGGGTAGCTGCTGTGATAAAAAGCAAGTACCACGTGAAAAGGCATGTGAAAAAGAGGGTAGCAGTGTCCAACAGGAGTCGAAGGTTTGAGGAGTTACGTGAAGCCAGAAAGACTATCCCGAGCCACACTTCCTTCTAAAAACTTAGAAAAACCTTCACGTGAAGTGAATAAGGAACAGATTGGCGTCTGTTCAGACAATAAACGTGTGCTGGAAACAGACGGCGAGGAAGCCAATCAAAATTATGTCCTGCTGCAAAATGAGCTAAAAGATAAGACAATGACGGAAGAGCCTAAATTAGAAAACTCAGAAGTGAGGCAACACAAGGAATTCGTAACAAAAAACATACCAGAAAGAAATGAGCAGAGAAATCGTTTAAGAGGCAGTGGCAAACATTAGGTACTAATTTTAAGCGAAGATGCAACAACATATCAGGCAATGAAACAAAAACTAAAAATCGAGAAAACTTTTAGGAGCACAAAGTTTCAATCATGCAGGATGAATTAAGTTCTGGAGGTTTAATGTACAGCATGGTGACTACAGTTAACAATAGTGTATTCCATGCTTGAAATCCTCTAAGAGAGGAGATCTAAAGGGATCTCACGTCCCCACTCCCTCAAACACACAGGGTAACTATGTGAGTGAGATATGTTAATTAGCTCGACTGAGGTAATTATTTCACAACGTTTACAAACATCAAAATATCGTGTGGTTTACCTTAAATACATACCATTTTGATTTGTTAATTATACCTCAATAAAGCTGGAAAAAAATAAAGTGAATGGTTTAAGAGGAAAAAATTATGAGGTTAAAAAAACATGTATCATGGACACACATACCTGAGAATTATCAACCCAGAATGACCAACACCAACTGGGCTGCAAAGAAAAAGAAAAAAAGAAAAAATCCCTTGGGTTCTAGGCAAAAGCAGCAAGTAACTTACAAGGACAATTAGAGCATCACCGGACTTCAACTGCAATGTTTTATACCAGAAGAAAATGAAGTTACGTATTTCAAATATACGTCAAACTTTATATATATGGCTCATCAGTACACGAGCCAAGGATTTTATATCCAGCAAAACTGGAACACTGATGCCAGGAGCACTTCTTCCGGAAACTACTAGAGTAGGGGATGGCAAATTGCAGCCAGATGTATGTTAGTACAGTCCTCAAGCAAAGAATGGTTTTAGTTTTACACACACACACACACACACAAAATATGTGACAGGATTGTTTTTGGCCCTCAAAGCCTAAATGTTTACTATCCTGCCCTTTTCAGAAAGGTCTTTGCCACCCCTGGAACTAGAGAACAAGATTTAGACCAAAATGACCAGAGACACTGATTTAAGAACTGGTGGTACTATATTAAACATACAGCTACTTAGAAAATCAAGTCTAAATGAGGTTAAAAGACAGAGTACAATATACAATGGCTATGTGATCTGATAATGAACCAATGAAGGTTTAGTACACCCAAAAAAAGCATGCGGGTGGGGGGGAGCAGGGACCAGAAAGAAGCAAGCATATTCAATTAAAATTTGTTTAACTGTTTTTAGGGAATTCCCTGGCGGTCCAGTGGTTAGGACTCTGCCCTTCCACTGCAGGGAGCATGGGTTCGATCCCTGGTCAGGGAACTAAAGATTCCCATAAGCCGTGCACGGTGCGGCAAAACAAAACAGAAAAACTCCAAAAAACACAATCCACAACACAAAACACTGATAATTTGGACTTTATCAAAATTAAAAAAAAATTGTCTTCAGTGATCATAATTAGTAATGGTAGTATTAGAATTCTTATTCTGAGACTGTTGTGTAGATGTGAGATGAAGCAGATTGGATATTCTAATTTCATCATTCCCTGTTGTCCTTTTTTGGTTTGGTCTTAGAAATGTATTTATAGGCTATTAGCTACAACATTCAAGGAAAACACTCTTGTTAAAGCCGGCTCATTTTGGACCAAGAGTGGATTATTAAATCTTGTCATTCACCTTATTTGTGACTTTTGGTGGTTTTCAAAAATTAAATTTACCATCAAAGGACAAAGCTTTGCAGCAAAAAAAGAGGAAGGATGTACTGCATCATGGATATCAAAGCAGCAGTTCCAGTCCCAGCTCTACCACCATTCAGCTGTGCCACTCTCCAGAGCTGCTGACAAGGCTTGTTAAGTGACCATAATTTCTTTAAGATTATTTGGAAAATGCATCTAGGTTAGAAGAGGCAGCAATTTCAAAACAGTATTTCTACTAGAGGGCACACACACCTCTATTAAGAAAACTTGCGTATGTTATTCAAAATGACTTTTATTCCCCTCAAATTTGAGTCCCCAAATGGACAATTTCTGTTGGGTATAATAAAAAGTACTCTGGAATGCACTAAAGGTTGTCTTTTCAAAAATTTTACTGACATAGACCCTTTGCTCTTGTTTCACTAGATTCATTTACCCAAGAAAGAGAATCGGGCAAAGTTTCAACTAAGAGACTGGGCAGAGGGGAATTTCAGGGCATATTTACTATAGTCCTGTCTCTCCTCCTTAGGTCTTACCCTAAGACGGTCCCCTTGATGGACAGATGCAAGCCTGAATACCCTGTTTAATAAGAAGCCAGCCTAGGACATGCCTTCTGATACCAAAGTACCTGGGAAGCTGATCAACCAATCGGCTTCTCGCACAGAGAGCAAGGCGTCAGGACAGAGATACATGGTCCTGGAAGATGGCTCCACCCTCCTCCTAGACAGCAAGGCTCTGCTCCTGCTGGGCACTCCGCATTCTGCCCAGCCCTGCAGGTTACTCTCTCGGCCAGCGGGCACTGGCAAAACTAATCTCCACAACCTAATCTAACCCTGCAGTCCTCAGGAACCATGTGTCTGCAGTATGCTGATTTTACATTCTTATTTCTTGTTCTCTGAACTTTGGGAAGAACGCTCCACACCTAAAACACATGAGCTGATCTTTTCTCTCAAGAAGTGTCTGGTTAAAGATTAATATATACATAAATTAACAAGAGAAAAAGTGAATGCATACTGTGTGGAATGGGCTGGGGTATAGTAAGGGCTAAACCCATCAGGATGGATAAGAGTAATGAGAAAAGGACTTCAAAAAAGCACTCAGGATATTCAGCTCTCATTCCTGACTCCACCACTTCCTTGGTAGGTGGCCACCATAAGCCCCTGCCTTGCTCTCTCAGACACCACTCTGGTCCACAGGAGATACATCACTGAACAGACTAAAATCTCTCTCCTTATTGGCTATGGGGCTTATTTTGTACGGGGGAGAGACAAACAAGGCGATAGACATTTTGTCATATGCTGAAAAGTGCTTTGGAGCAAAATAAAAAGGTGAAAGGGGAGACAAGGAATGCTAGGGACTGGAAGTTGCTAATTTATACAGGACGCTCAAGGAAGTCTCACTAAAGGTTACAGAGATCTGTCATAAGGAAGCCAGTCTTAGAGAAATCCAAGAACATTCTGGGCAGAGGGAATGGTGAATGCAAAAGCCCCGAGGAAGGGGGCTTCCCTGGTGGCGCAGTGGTTGAGAGTCCGCCTGCCGATGCAGGGAACGCGGGTTCGTGCCCCGGTTCCGGGAAGATCCCACACGCCGCGGAGCGGCTGGGCCCGTGAGCCATGGCCGCTGAGCCTGCGCGTCCGGAGCCTGTGCTCCGCAACGGGGGAGGCCACAGCAGTGAGAGGCCCGCGTACCGCAAAAAAAAAAAAAAGTTTCCAAGGTGGCTGGCGGAGCAACCAGAAGGGTGAAGCTGCCAATACAAGTTAGGAAGACGGGGTGGGATCTGCCGTAAGACATGACTAATGCTCAGGAGAGAGGTGCAAACTGGAAATGAACACGTGCAAGACGTCGGGCACAGACGAGGACTCAGCTCTGGATCAGACTGGGGAGGGTGTGGTGAAAATCTGCAAAGAAGGCAAAGGCCAGGGGCAGGACAATCGGGAGGGCAAAGCAGAGAAAGTTTCGTCCACGAGGGAGCTGTGTCCTGTGTCAAGGGCTACTGATAGTTCAAGGAAAATGAAGACTGAGCACAGCTCAGATCTGGATTCAGCGACATGGGAAACGTTGGTGAATTTAACGACAGCGATGTTTGATTTTGGGTGGAGGTGTTGGCACAACAGGACAGAGAGTAGAGATGTATTTTGAGAAAATCTTGCCCCCCTCCCCCCAAAAAGGAGAGAAATGGAACGGTGGCTGGAGATGGAGGCTTGAGAATTTGGGGAAGCTGCTGTATCATGTTTGTTTGCTAAGGGGGCGACACAGCAGAGGGAGAAACCCACGAGGCAGGAGAGTTCAGGCATGACGACACGAGGAAGCCGACAAGTCCTCCCCCAAAACGATTATCAGCCCGGACGAGAGTCTCAAAACCAGCCATTTCAGTGCTCTGGATGGAGACCAAAGGCATACAACGAACTGAGAAGCTTTTATTCACGAAAGCTATTGAACTGCAGTTAAGGACAGTGCTAGCCTGTGCCCGGTCCTGCCGGGGCTGGTGCCACCCCTCCCCCTCAGCTCCATGGAAGTATTCAACTAGGGCGGCAAGGTACTAAATTAAGTTAAAACCTGCCCAAAAGCAAGGCCCAGGCCCTGATGGCTTCGCTGCTGAGTCTATCAAATATTTAAATAAGAAGTAGCAAGCCTTCACAAACTCCCACGTACTGCTTCCCACGTATAGCCACTCTGGAAGACAGTTTGGCAGTTTTAAAAATACACGTAGAATTCATGCCCCTAGGTATTTACCTAAGTGAACTTAAGTTCATTCAGGAATATGTATGCAGGGACTTCCCTGGTGGCACAGCGATTAAGAATCCGCCTGCCAATGCAGGGGACACGGGTTCGAGCCCTGGTCCTTAGCGTGTGGAAGACCCCACATGATGCGGAGCAACGAAGGCTGCGCGCCACAACTACTGAAGCCCGCGCGCCTAGAGCCCATGCTCCGCAACAAGGGAAGCCACCGCAATGAGAAGCCCGCGCACTAAAACGAAGAAACGAAGAGTAGCCCCCGCTCGCCACAACTAGAGAAAAACCCATGTGCAGCTATGAACGCAGCCAAAAATAAATAAATTTTAAAAAAAAAGAAAAAAGGAATCCCATGGTACTGAGCTGGAGTCAGAGATATCAGCCTGAATTCATGTTTCACTTACTATACATATATAGATGTGTAGATACAGAGATAATTAGCGATGTGGACGGCTGTGTTTTCCCACTTGCTGTCTGCCATGAGCTAATCATTTATTTAATTAATGCTAACCATCCACCTGCTTTTTTCCCATGCTACAAAGGTCTATTTTATATCTTTATATGTCCGGGGTTATTGTGAGGATAGAAACATAAATCTAAAACATTTTGGTAAGATATAACATTACTTCTTAAGGAATTTTGTTTGATTTTTTTGGGGGACCCTAGGAGGTCCTGATGCCTCGTCACGCCCCAGCAGATAAGGTACTTCTGCAGCAATGAACGCTTTCAGTTAAAACTGTCATTTTTTACATGATGCTACGTAAACACATATAATAAATACACATGAATATTTATATATTTACATGTATAACATAAGCTATACCTAGCCAATAAGTATAAAAATTGAAACGGACACATTCTACACTCACAACTCAGCGCGCACACACGGCATACACAGATATCTACGAGGAGGCTCACAGAACAGCTTTTTTCTGCATGACATCTGGGCCATTTTCTGGTGCATTCCATTTCTTTTTTAAAAAATGCTGGTCGTGACCCGACTACGTTTGGTTTCCGACCCACCGATGGGGCGCTGCTCCAGCAGCAGCTGCGGGCGTGCCTCATGGGCCACTGGGGACGTCTGAGACGCTTGGAGCCACGCACGGCCAAGGGGTTCACGACGCCGAGCCCCCACGTGCCGTTTTCTCTGTCTTGGTGCTTGTTCTCCGCACAGCCGTGGTGAAACCGCCGCCCCGTCGGCACGTCCCGGCACCGAGCGGCCCCGGGCTCCACTGGTGGCCACTGTACGCACCCCCATCACTCAGGGTTTTAGTTTAAAATGTCCCTTAGTGAGGCAGTAGTAAGCATCTCTGTTAAATGCGCAGCCTCGATGACATATCTTTAATATGTGACAAAATGGAGCGTCCACGGAAACACTTACGCTGCACGCAAAATACGCTGCCTTAAGGAGAAGCGCTCGGGTGAGCGTCTGAGCTGCAAAATGAACTCGGCCCTGTCTTCATGGGATACCATTTCACCTCGAAGAGCCGACAAACTATAGTTCATCACATATGGACACGAGGCAGACACTTACCCACAAAAACGTAAGAAGAAGTCAGCCTGTCACTTGAAGGAAAACAACGGACAGAGTTTTTGCCCACGAGGAAAACTTCTGGAAAACGTATCTGCCATCAGGAGCCTGACAAGTCCCCAGTACTTAAAAAAAGTTTCTGACAAGATGGGTGGCGAGAGTAGCTACAGTTATTTCTATACTGTGTAACGCCTGGAAGATCTGCATAACCCAGTGAAACAACATTTCCCAAATAACCAATACCAAAAGTTCACTGATATATATGGTATCAGATTCCAAGTCACAAATAACTACGTATTAACATAGAGACTACCACAAAAAAAGACTATCCACGATTATCTTATAAGGCTATTAAAAAATACTTTTTTCCAATTATATTATCTGTGAGAGACTCAATTTTCTTCATATATTTTAACCAAACCATATCACAACATGTTGAATGGAGAAGCAGACACGAGAATACGGCTGTCTCCTATTAAGCCAGACTTTAAAGAGATTTCCAAAAATGTCAAACAGTGCCACTCTTTCGCTAACTTTCTTTTTGTCTTGGAAAACAGTTCAAAAGTGTTACTTATGTTAACACTGATTTTACTATTAAATGACTTGATAGACATTTAAAAATTCTCGTCTTACTTTCTAACATGATATATAAACATAGGTCATATTAATTATGTTATATATTAACCCACACAGACAAAATTCTGTGGGACCCTCCGTATTTTTTAAGATTGCGAAGGGGTCCAGAGAACAAAAGGTGAGACTGTCTCTTCTAGACCAACCGTCACCTGAGTGTAGACATCCCGTTCCAGGGGATACAAGCAAAGCAATCCCCGGGGAGAAAATGAGAACTAAAAAAGGTGAAATGAAATAACAGAAAGTAGACATGTCTGTAATTCACACAGAGCACGTATCTGAATTTTTCTCAAACTGACAGAGCATCTGATCACAAAAGGTGGGAGAGGTCACTGCTGCTAGGCTGTCTCCACGGCACTCCAGAGACTAGTACTATGTCCAAATCACGGACAAGCTTCCCTGACCTCTGTCTTTATATTTCTGAGCTAGATTTTCCATAACTCAAAAATATTCTTCTCATAAAGTCAGGTTACTGAACCAAATCAGAACGGATCTGGGGAAGTCCCAATTCATTTCTTCCCGTCTTCAGTTATTCTTTTCGGCTTTTATCCTAAGAACATACGAGCTTACTCAGTTATTTTTCAAGGCTTTATTTCCTAAAACTTTCTGGTAACATAGAGACATCAATTCAAAGGAAGTGCTAGGGAATTAATAACTCAAAGTGGACACCATGGAGACTTCACATGCTATTTCTGTACTTATAACACCGTCGTAGCAAGGCTCAGAGCCACCCAGGAACTGCTAGGTGGTAAGGCAAGTTATTTAAATTTGAGAACAAAGGAACGCTGAAGAGCACGCGACACCCTCTGCCCCTCCCCCACCCTGAGGATGACGCCCCTGACGGCTAATGACTGCTGGATGCTTACTATGCACCACTCGCAAATGAGGTAATTCTCATTACATTCCTTGGAGGTAGCCACTCTGATTATGCCCCTTTTACGAGGAGGGATCACTTAGTAACAACTCTCTCACCTGTTTTTTAAAAAGTCATTTTTTCTTTTACAGTATCGACCGTTTAAAAAATCTTTTCACACATAAATACAAGTCCAATTCCAAAATTGCTTGCCTTTCTGCTGAGGTTTTATACCTTAATGGGGGTTGCCATTCAGGGCTTTAAAACGATTGTCACAGGTTCAGAACAGCAACACGGAAAGCCACTTTCCTGAGGCAAGGCAGCACAAACAATTCATCCAGGTGGCTGCTGAGATACTGGAAGGCATGAAATCTTGACAAAACCTCTACTGAACTTTTATTTGGCACTCATGCTAGCTTCTGGGTCGAATTTTACATGTGTTTGGAGTGTTATTTATTTGACCCCAGATTATATTCGGTTTTTGCCCCAAATTCATTTTTTTCCAGCCACTTTACTTAGAGAAAGTTATCGGCCATCACTTCAATGTAATGCACATGATGTAATTTATACAGGCAAAAGGCAGGTGATAACAGCTTTAGCTCTCATGCCTCTATTTCTCATTTAGCTGCACGGCTCCCATCTCTTGCCGTCTCGCAATCCTATAAGCATATTTCCATATACACCGAGAACTGGATGCCTGCATTCCGTGATGATATGATGGCGATGAACAAATACGTCGCTATTTCACTTTATAGGAATAACTCTTCTTACCTTTGTTAACAGCCTTTAAAGGTCTGCCAGAGAATTCAGATTATTTAGGTTCCAGAAATACAGCAGTGGTATGTCAACTTCCCCCACTTTGTCATCCCTTTATTTTCCTAATAAAGCAAAAGTGGGCTAATTACTAAAATACAAAATACATTTACTCTTCAAGCTACTGATAACTAAAGCAACTCTAAAGCAACAGGCAGACCACCACATAAGTTCCTAAGAGTGCCAGCCATCAGAGGCAAATGATCAGGGGTTTAATGAAAACACCTTCAATCAATAACTAGAAGGCTGGATGAGAACCCAAACAGTTGAGACCTGAACTGACTGGGCTGACCACCCCAAGCAGTCCTAACAGCACTCAGAAATCTCAGCACAAAGACCTCTCTCCACGTAACATTTCTCTACTTACCCAGCAACTGCTTCTTCTAGAGTCTGCCCAAACCATTCAGTCTGTTAATTAATTTCTCACAACCAGCCTGAGCTCAGTCTCCTGAAACGATGGCTTGGCAAAAATACTGGTTAAAAAGCAAAAACTGAAGAAAGGCCAGGATTCTCTGGGTCCAACGCCTGAGAAGCTGCTGGAGCTGACCAGCCTTGGGCCGGCGGAAACCTCCAAGCGTAAAGTACCCAGAAGTGTAAAGCACAGACGTCACGGGAAGGCATCACTGAACAGCGGGCCTGTGCTGCCACCTACTGGCCGCGTGCTGAACCACCTCGGAAAGTTTAGACGGGCTAACCCAGCAGCTAGCTTTCACTGGGCTCCTTAGAGCAGCTTCCTGAACACACGCGGCCACCTTCAAGACAGTCACAAGATAACCATCGACCTAAAACAGCCTGAGTGTTGGATATGTGGTATAGTTCGTATTTACTGAAGAAGTCAAAGATTCACAGCCCCCCACCTCACAGCTTCATGGAGCGAGCCCCAGTGGCTCCCCTTTTCTTACACGTGGCCTTCTTCTCTTACTTAAATGACCCTTGACATTTGAACTACAATCCCTGTCCTTCCCTCATTAGTTCTATGAGGAATAGGGACTACATCTGCCTTGATTACCACTTCCCCTGGTAGCCGGTACCCGGCCTGGCGCTTTAAGAACGTTGATAAAAGAAAGGATGGCAAGTGACAGCAAAGTGTTAATTAAGGACCCCTGTCAAACACGGGCAGAAGAACCGCCTTACGTTGGTAGAGCCCTTTATGGTGCACTAGGCACTTTTACTTGCTGAGACACCTGTTACCCTCTCAAGAACCCCTTGGCTATTTTATAGATGAGGCTCAGAAGTGACTTGTCCGGAGCCACTATTAAATGTACTCTATATTTTTGGAATTTTGTGAGACTGTAGTCAGGGCCCTCTCTTTGTGTTTATGTACCCGTATCAGCCAGAACACCGAAACTCAAAACAGTGCAACACGTCCCCGGCAGGTCCACCTGGTAAATGCACACAACCACCTTCAAGTTCTGTGACGCAGTGTGGACTTGTAGTACATTACACTCCCTGGGTCCTAGAGACCGGGTTCCGAGCATGGGAAAGCCTTACGGCGAAAGCTTTCACTTTTCTCAGTGAGGCAAGATGGTCTTAAACACATGGACTCAGGTTAGGCTGCGCCTCGTTTCAAATCCCGGTTCCTCCTTTACTAATCAGATCCTGACCAAGGTATTTATTTACCTCTGTGGCTCACTTTCTTCACTGAGTTACCGGCCGCTGAATTAAACTAGCTATACCCAGCACATTCGAAATGGGAGCTAAATGTTAGCTATTTTGTTACTGTTAGTGAAGCGCACTTTCTGGGTTTAAAGAGAAGCTACTTTTAACATTTGAGAGTCCAGCATGTGCCATACTCCTTGCATGTACTTTCATTACTCTTTCCAACAATCCAGCAAAGTAGGTATTGTGTTTGCCCACTTTTATAAACACGGAGACTGAGGTTAAGCGATTACCTGGTTTTCTCAGGATTGCACAACTGGCAAAGGGTCAGGCCCTGGGGAAGGCTGCCTGCACCCTGGACCGCTGCTCGGCAGCATCCCTGATAGCGCTGGTCCAGAGTCAGGACAACTGGATGGAGCCACGCCAGGGGTGCGCACGGGGTCAAGAGGTCGAATTCCACCACCTCTGCGAGAACGTCACGAGGACGTCACCGCTGTCACGGTGCGCACGCCGGCACAGCACAAAGTGTACAAAGCGGTGTAATGACCCACACGGCGTTACTAGAGATATCAAGTGAAGGTCATGGCTCTCCACCTAGCGTGTCTAAAAATACAAGATCCTAGACACAGTGTGACAATCCCAACGACCTCTGCTGGGCAGCAGTCACAGACAGGAACGCCCAAGTGTCTTCCAGACAAGGCTAAGCTGTACCTTCAGTCACGCCCGATTCATCTAGAAAATACGGCTAAGGGAAAGAGAAACCCCTCCACGATGAACGCTGAGGTTAACCTGTTAAAACTGGTGCTCGATTGTTAGTGGCCTGGCCAAGCACTTCCACAAGCCCGGCTTTTCTAGCAGAGTGCTCTGAAGTGAAACTGAAAAGGCAGAAATGAAAAGAATCTGGTGGGACAGCAGCTCTCCACTAAGACATCAGGTCTGTGTTACTACCTGATGCCCATCACTGACGTTCCCGGGATACTCGAGAAGTGGGCCAGGTTTACAGCTACGAATGGAAACATGGGGTATGGAGCCAAGAGGACAATTCTGCTGGTATTTTTCCCTCGAGATCAGAGGTCCACACACCACAGCCCGTGAGCCACATCTGGCCAGTGCCCTGTATTTGTGCTACCTGTGATCTTTGACATTTTTAAATGGTTGGAAAAAAAAACTAATAATATTTCATGATGTGAAAATCATATGAAATTCACACTTCAATGTCCATAAATAAGGTTTATGTATTGTCTGTGGCTGCTTCCACACTACAGCAGCAGAGATGAACAGCTGTAAGAGATATTTGGTCTATAAATCCTAAAATACACATAGCTACATTTATTTACAACTACACAGGACACAATGTAAGACGAGGCTTCTGTGAGAAGAAGGAGTGGAGAACTAGAAAATGCCCAGAAATTGTAAACGACTGCAAAATAGACACGCTCAGAAAATCTCATGAAATAGAGATAAAAGACTTGAAAAACTGAGAGGAGCCATAGAGGGTGGATCCATATGGACAACATTGTTGAACTTTTCAATAACATGAGAAGGGGGGATGATACAGTGATGAATATGATAAAATAACCCAAGAAATAGTAGAAAATCTTCCTGTGCTAAAGCATGGGATGTCCTTAGACTGAATGGGCTCACCTGACCTGAGACATTTATCCTGACAGAACTTTTGAACACCAAGGACAAGCAAGCCTAAACTTCTGGGGATAACCAGTACTGACAAAGACATTTAAGCTCTGAGGGAAAATATTTTTATTAATGGGCATGTGTTACTTGTGTAATTTAAAATATTATTTTAAAAAAATATCATGATGAAAAGCTGCTCAACATCACTAATTATTAGAGAAATGCAAATCAAAACTACAATGAGGTATCACCTCACACCGGTCAGAATGGCCATCATCAAAAAATCTACAAACAGTAAATGCTGGAGAGGGTGTGGAGAAAAGGGAACCCTCTTGCACTGTTGGTGGGAATGCAAATTGATACAGCCACTATGGAGAACAGTATGGAAGTTCCTTAAAAAACTAAAAATAGAGCTACCATATGAGCCAGCAATCCCACTACTGGGCATATGCCCGGAGAAAACCATAATTCAAAACGACACATGCACCCCAATGTTCATTGCTGCGCTATTTACAATAGCCAGGTCATGGAAGCAACCTAAATGCCTATCGACAGACAAATGGATAAAGAAGATGTGGTACATATATACAATGGAACATTACTCAGCCATAAAAAGAAACGAAATCGGGTCATTTGCAGAGACATGGATGGGTCCAGAGACTGTCATACAGAGTGAAGTAAGTCAGAAAGAGAAAAACAAATATCGTACATTAACGCATGCATGTGGAACCTAGAAAAATGGTACGGATGAACCGGTTTGCGGGGCAGAAACAGAGACACAGATGTAGAGCACCAACATATGGACATCAAGGGGGAAAGTGGCAGGGTGGTGCTGGGATGAACTGGGAGATTGGGATTGACATGTATACACTAATATGTCTAACCAAGAAGAACCTGCTGTATAAAAAAATAAAATTCAAAAAAGAAAAAAACGATCATGAAAGTTTTCCAAATAAAATTCAGCATGAACCACCTAAAAGAGAAATGCACATCAACCTTGAATTGCTAAGTAGTCATCAAGTGTGATAACCATTCATGTGGTTATCAAGGTCCTATGAATCCCGATTAGAGTGACTCCTAACAACAAATATATATACCGAGTCTCCCTCCTCCTTCCAAGAACCTGAATATACCTGCCTCACCTCTTTTAGCAAACATCCCATCACAGGAACCTACAGAGTATATAGTTATCCACCTACCTACTCTATAAATTGTACACTCCCGTTACAATGTCAGTGTCAAGTTCTGTCTCACTGAACTTTCACAAATACACCAGTTCTTTCCTTTCCTTGAAGCTTGCTTTTGCTCAGGTAAACATTCTTGCTCAGGCATCTCCTGAACTGTCTTAGGCCCCAAGCTCACAACTCTTAACACTCGTCCAGAATTCTCTCCGGGTTTCCCAAACTTTCCAGGAGGAACAAGTACCTCTAGGAGTGGAGCTTATAAAAGACTCCCTAGGCTTTCCAGAGAATCACCCGGGGGATTTGTTAAACACAACACAGCCAGGATTCTCAGGAAAAACTGATTCAAGTAGACAGGTGAAAGGCCCAGATGATTCTCAAGTACCCCTTTTCCCAGGGTGTTCATCGCTGTTCCCATACCTGCCGCCTTCTTCTGGCACATGGTCTTCTCTCACCCTCCTTTCTTGCATTCAAAGCAAAGTTTTTATCCAACAAATCTAGCCACACTCACGTCTTTCTTCTCAATCTCTGCTGCAATTAGTCATGAGAAGCAATAAAATGTTTGGCCTTTTAAGTGTACTATGTTCAGTAATACTTGCGGATCAATTGATACCAATTTATCTTATTGATTTTCTCCCTCTAGGTAAAGTCCAGCAAGCGAAGTTAAACGATTTGCAAATGTTCATACAAGTGTGTTGAATGTGAGTCTGGAGCCACGGTTACTAATTCAAAAGCCCCCAATAACTCACTGTATTTAAGCTCTTACCATTAAATGCTACAGGAAAACAATACCTTGGTTCTCCTACAAAGAAAGCAATTTATTTTTGTAGAAGCTTGATAATTACAAGCTTTTGCATTTCTTCTCTCTCATAAGCAGCTTACTCACACCATTAAGGGACATACTAAATAAAGCCGCCTCCTCCAATGAGCCGGTATTTGCTTTTAAAATTGTACCAAGAAAAAAAGCAACATGTTCCAGTGATGGAGAACAGTAATTCAGCCAGCTCTTCATTAGCTGAGGAGGGAGGCATTTATAAACCCACAGATGACACCGGACCAGTACAGTCATCCAGCACAGTAGCTGTGGCAACTGCTACTTCTTTATGGGGGCTGCTGTCCTTCCATGAGAAAAGGTAGCAAAACACTGCTAGGTCCCCCTTTAAATTCTAATAACCCAGCATTTGATGACTGCAAAGAGGCTGCACTCATCTTTCCAGTGACCTCTGATTGCCAAGGGGCGTTAAGTTAGGAAGGAACTGATTATCAAATGGGGTCAAGTGTGGGGCTTTATTACCCATTCCCCACTGCAAAAAGGTGCTGAAGGGAAGAGTAGCTTCAGTTCCCTGAAGGTTTCTCTAGCCAGATGTCTAAACCTTGGGGCCTGTAAGCACAATCTGGTTATTACTGTTGCTATTTTGTTAAGTAATGTGGGATCTGGGGCCCACCGGTAACAATCCTGTTTAGTAAGTCTACAGTAGGATCTATGAATCTGCATTTATTTAAAAAGCACCTAATGCTGGTTCTGAGGCTCTTTGGGAAACATTTTGCAAGGTATCTCTTCTCTCACCCTGACACATCCATGCCTCATGCCTTCCACTGTGCTCCTGGCTTTTCCCAAGCAAAGTGTTCTAATCTCTTTCCGTCCTAAACTGCACTTCGAGGCCCAGCTCAAATGCCAACCACGTTTTGAAGCGGAAAAAGATCACCACTGCTAAAAGAGACTTTGCACTCTCTGGCATCCTTGTGCCATTTGCAAACCTTTAATTGTAACAGACTAAGAATAAAAGGTGTTTGATTTCATTAAACAGTCATGTCTTTGTGCAAAACTCACCTCTCTTACTGGGCACTAAACTCCTTAGAGGCAGGCTAAGTCTCACGTTCTTTTTTACCTCCTATAATAAAGCACCTACAGAGTGAGACAGACTGTAAGTTTTTGAATGAATGAGTGATCAAGCGATGAGCTGATGAACGCATTCATGAATGTCTTCCAACAAGTAGCTGAAGCGAAAACTGCGCAGAAGCCGGAAAATTGCCTAGATCTTGTCGTAGTAACTGTCTATAATAGTTTACAATAGTTTAACTACCATAAAATCCTTCAATTTCCTTCTAAAACTTCAGGGGACTTCCAGAAAGTTCATTAAACACCTTTCTGGGTCCAAAGCCTAAGATTCCAAATGTTCTGGCCTTTCTTCCTCAGCCAACAGCACAGCTCTCTGTATGTGTGTTACGCAAGCTTTCTGTACTCCCAAGATGAGCCTACTGACTAAACTGCCCCGAGGGGCCTGGAGGAAACTTAAGGTGAAAGGTTAAGATAGGAGAGACGGCTAGGAAGACCCCAATTGGTTTTCTTTCACCCCTTCTCCTACCTCAAACCTAACAATGTTCCTCTTGAAAACTTCCAGCAAGAAAAACCACTGACCTTCCCTGGCGGAGCAGTGGTTAAGCATCCACCTGCCAATGCAGGGGACACGGGTTCGAGCCCTGGTCCGGGAAGATCCCACATGCCGCAGAGCAACTAAGCCCGTGCGCCACAACTACTGAGCCCACGTGCCACAACTACTGAAGCCCACGCGCCTAGAGCCCGTGCTCCGCCACCGCAATGAGAAGCCCGCGCGCCGCAACGAAGACCCAAAGCAGCCAAAAGTAAATAAACAAATTTATTTATTTAAAAAATACTTTATAAAACAACACTATCAGATGTTAGGTGGTAACCATTCTAACAGTTATTTCATTGTGCCAAACTCCTATAGAACTGGAAAGATCTCGGTGACTGCCAAATTCACCCTTTTTAAGAACACTGAAGAATTTAGAGTCTCCGGTAACCACTTTAACATCCTAAATTTATTTTACTTTAATTATTCATTTATTTTTGGCCGCACCGCAGGGTATGTGGGATCTTAGTTCCCCCGCCAGGGATCGAACCTGCGTCCCCTGCGGTGGAAGCGCCGAGTCTTAAACCACTTGACCGCCAGGTAAGTCCCTAGTCACATTTTGGGTGATCACTTTAAGTAAAGAAAGCCACACTGAACATATTCTTTTTACTGCTCAATCTGTCCTTAAGTAAATCCCAAACTTGGGAATTCCCTGGCGGTCCAGTGGTTAGGGCTCAGGGCTTTTACTGCCCTGGCCCTGGGTTCAATCCCTGGTCTGGGAATCCCGCAAGCCACGCAGCGGGGCCAAAAAAACCCCCCAAAAAACCCCCAAACCGTTAATCCAGACCTTTGGAGCAAAATGTAGTTATTTACAATCTAAGATGCTCATACGTCTTCAACAGCAATAAACTTGAGCACAACCAAAATACACTTTTTTAGTGTGATAAGACTGCCAGTTTTGAAAGAGAAGCTTTTTTCCTCATTTTGAAAAGTATGACTGCTTTGTATGTAGATTGTAGCCGCGGTAATGGGTCCTCAGGCAGAAACCTCTGTGGCCAAAAAGGGGAAATCCAGGGCACGTGACGTATAAAATTGGCTCTTGGCCAAGACGGCATCACCTTTGCAAGATCTTAAGCCAGGTATACAGGACGCAGAATGACGCAAATATTAAGACGGGAAGGCTCCCGAAAGATTTCAAATGTATGTCCAAAGAGTCAGTGCGTGTTATAACACACGGTTCACATGACATTTTTCAAAATTCAGAAACCTAAAAGACACGCAGGTCACGTGATCAGATAAGTGTAACTTTAGATTTTTTGTTTGTTTGTTTGCATAAAATGTTCCATCATTAGTGCGATTAGAAACAAAACACAAATAATCTGCGGCCTCGGAAGGGGAAAACTTACAGGTCAAGAGCGAGAAATACAAAAACCACGGCATCGAACGGTAAGGATCAAACTAGAAGCTCCCGCGGGGTTCCGGTTCTTACCGGACGCGGTGCAAGCCCCAGGCAAGGGAAGGCGAGGGCAGAGCCGCAAAGGGGAGCGGAGACAGCGGCTCAGGGAGAGGGGAACCCGCTTCCCGGTCCGACCCCACCGCCCGGCGGCCCCCGGCTTCCCATTCATTCCGCGCCGTCTCCAGGTGGCGGCCGCGCGTTGGCCGCCGCCGCGTTCTCCGCCCGGAACCGCCGCGCACTCACCTGTTCGGGAGCAAGACCTCGCGACGCCGCGGGCCGCCGAGGCCACCGCCAGGAGCCGGGGTGAAGCGAGGCGGGGGGCGGCGGCGGGCGCCGGCGAGCGTCGGCGCGGCGGCGGGCCGGGCGGGCGGCGCAGGCC
>NW_021703777.1:132272656-132292827 GCF_005190385.1 Monodon monoceros | reverse complement strand
TGAGGGACTTGCCTGGTGGCACAGTGGTTAAGAATCGGCCTGACAATGTAGGGGACACAGGTTCGATCCCTGGTTGGGGAAGATCCCACATGCCGCTGAGCAACTAAGCCCGTGTGCCACAACTAGTGAGCCTGTGCCCTAGAGCCTGCGCGCCGCAACTACTGAGCCCATGTGCCACAACTAATGAAGCCCGCGCGCCTAGAGCCTGTGCTCCACAACGAGAGAAGCCACCGCAACGAGAAGCCTGCACACCAGAACAAAGACCCAAGGCAGCCAAAAAAAAAAATGTGGTGAGATTATTAAAAAAAAAAGTGCTTTGAAAAATCAAAAGTACTTTCAAATATAAATTGTCATTATTAAAAGGGACTCAGGGACTTCCCTGGCAGTCCAGTGGTTAAGACTCTGTGCTTCCAGTGCAGGGGGCACAGGTTCGACCCCTGGTGGGGGGACTAAGATCCCACATACAGTACGGTGCAGCAAATAAATAAATATTAAAGGGATTCAAAGAGCATGCTGTCCTGAAAGTGGGTCAGTAGTATCATTTTTGTTATATGTTAAATACTGTATGGGAATTCCCTGGCAGTCCAGTGGTTAAGACTCCATGCTTCCATTGCAGGGGGCATGGGTTCAATCCCTGGTCAGGGAACTAAGATCCAGCGTGCTTCCATTGCAGGGGGCATGGGTTCAATCCCTGGTCAGGGAACTAAGATCCAGCATGCCGCTTGGCGAGGCCAAAAAAAAAAAAGAAAAAGAAGAAAAAGAAAAAAAAAAATACTGTATACCTTAATCAATCAGAAAAGTGTAAGTTAAAACTTTATTCACTTCAAAAGTTCATTCAGTAAGCATTTGTTGAGTACACATTATGTGTGGGTCTCTACATTAGGGCATACGATAATGAAGTGAACAAAGTGTGCTCATAGTTTAGTGGGTGAGACATTGTATAAACACAAATACAATCATCCAATAATAAATATAGAATCATTATATGAACAAGGTCCTGTGGAAACACGGAAGAGGAAGTATCTAACTGCCTGGAGAAGTCAGGAGAGGTCTTGTTTTTGAACAAGACGACTTCCAGGTGGAAAGGGCTGACGGAGGAGATCCACTGAGGACAGCAAGGGAAGGAAAGGAGGAATGTTCCAGGAACGGCAAGTAGCACACTTCGATAAGGCTTGAGTGCAGGGTGCCTGTAAGGGAGTGGCAGGAGATGAGGTGGAAGCTGTGGGCAAGAACCAAAGTGTCAAGGGTTTTCCGAGGAGTTTGGACTTTATCCTGAAGGTTCTGTGGAACCTCTGAAAAGACAGATAGGTTGCACTTTGACGGTTGCCTTTTGGAGAGATCATCTGTCAGCGGTGTGGAGGATGGATGGGAGACCAGGGGAGAATAAGAATAGCGTGGTGAGGAAGAGGACGTGCTGGTTCAGAATCTCTGGGGGAGGGGCAGGACAGGCACACTTATTTAAAAAGAAAACCAGGGCTTCACTGGTGGCGCAGTGGTTGAGGGTCCGCCTGCCGATGCAGGGGACGCGGGTTCGTGCCCCGGTCCGGGAAGATCCCACACACCGCGGAGCGGCTGGGCCCGTGAGCCATGGCCGCTGAGCCTGCGCATCCGGAGCCTGTGCTCCGCAACGGGAGAGGCCACAGCAGTGAGAGGCCCGCGTACCGCAAAAAAAAAAAAAAAAAAAAAGAAAACCACACAGGTGATCCTGATGCACATTCCTGTTGCTCCCTCAATACTACCTCCCAAACAAATAAATTGGGGGCAGTGATGCAAAAGAGATGGGTTTAAGAACTGTGAAGGAGACAGAAACTACGGGGTTGAGTGACAAATTTAATCCAGGGGGTGAGGGAGGAGAGGACAGAGTCTAGGGACGACCTGGGTGACTAGTAGATGATGGTACCAAATAAGGAAAACAGGTGGAGATGCCTCTCTTAGGGAGGACACTCCCTGAGAGTTAAGATGGGAACATATCATTGAGACACGCCCGTGGAACACCCAGGTGGAGTCACTTTGTGGGCAAAGAAAACTAAGGACTGGGCGCTCATAACAGAGTCAGGCCCAGACATGTTTGTGGGTCCAGTAGTTGAAGCCATGGATAATGAGATCACTCACAAAAAGTCTCTGAGTGAGAGAAGCGAAGTGTTAAAGGATGAAATTCCTGTGAAACACATAGCTTTAAGGACGGCTGGAAGGGGAAAAGACATGAAACCTCATCAAAGAAGGAGAACAGGGGGAGGCTGGTATCTTCGAAGTAAGGGAGCCGAAAGTTTCTACAAGGGTAGAACAGTGACGAATGCTCCCAAGAGGTCAAGGCAGCGAGTGGATCCTTTGGATTTGACAACGGGAAGGCCACTCTTTACGTGAACGGTTGTGGGTCGGTCGTGGTGGTGGAAAGCAAGTGGCAGTGGTCAGCGAGGCTGGAAGGCGGGAGCCCGATGAAAGAACAATGGCGTAAAGAACCAGGTGAGTCTTTTTTCTCTGAAGACTGGAGCAACCTCAAAATAGAAATAGAGGAGAAGGAGCTAAGAAACATAGAAGTTGTAGTTTTTCTCCTGTTGAGACTTTCTGCTTAGCACTGCTGTTTGCCCAGCCGTTTCACTAGTTCCTTTGTTTTTTTTTGTTGGTTTTTTTGCGGTACGCGGGCCTCTCACTGCCGTGGCCTCTCCCGTTGCGGAGCACAGGCTCCGGACGCGCAGGCTCAGCGGCCATGGCTCACGGGCCCAGCCGCTCCGTGGCATGTGGGATCTTCCCGGACCGGGGCACGAACCCGTGTCCCCTGCATTGGCAGGCGGACTCTCAACCACTGCGCCACCAGGGAAACCCATCACTAGCTCCTTTGTTAACATCTAACTTCAGCTGTCTGAAGTGAAGCTATATACACATGTGTACACATATATGTATACACACATACATAGATATACACATATATGAGCATGAGGGGAAGGGAAATCTCCCTCTCTCCCTCTTCTTATAAGGCCACCTATCCTATTGGATTAGGGCCCTACCCTTATGACCTCATTTAACCTTAGTTACCTTCTTGAAAACCTTATCTCCAAATATAGTCACATGGTGGGTTAGGATTCAAAATAGGAATTGGGTGAGGCGACACATTGCAGTCCATAGCGCTGTCAAAGACCAGAAGTACATCAGTCAATAGTCAAGACAAAGTAATGAGGTCTCTAATCCTATCACTATAATGATTCTTCACTTCTAACTGAAGTGATATCATCTTTAACATATTTAAAAAGGCAGAAAAATCCCAATTGCTTTGAGCGTATTTTTATATTTATTAAAGACATTCATTCAAAAATGTATGTTAAACTCTGTTGGAGTTTTTTCACTTATTATATCCCTTTTCTCAGAAGGTAACACTGTTCCAGGCATCTTTTCAGAGGATCATCAGGTATCCTGAACAGGAGAATGTGGCTCTCAGACCTCTCACTGGGACTGCAAAGGTATGATTGGTCCACGCCCTCAGTGACTTTGCTCTGACACCCATCACCGCTGTGGAGCCGGGGCCCTGCTTCTTATAAAGTGGGCCCAGCCCACAGCTGAGCACGCTGGGAACACTGAGACAGGCGCGTTCCTGCGAGACAGGGAGTGAGGGGTGAATTTGGCTGGGGAACTCCCCACGGCCTTACCAAACTCTTATAATTGCACTGCCACCTATGGTCCTGTTACCCCAAAACTGGTTTCTCCTCTCGGTGGGTGTCGAGACAGTGGACACAACCAAGCTGCACGTTGGGAGAAGGAAGCATTTATTATCACTTACAGCAAGTAAGGAGAACACCGGGGATCTTTCCCAAAGCAGCATCACCTTGAACAGCATAACTGAGGAAGTGTTTTGTTTTTTTTTAATAAATTTATTTATTATTTATTTTGGGCTGCATTGGGTCTGCCTTGTTGCGCGCGGGCTTTTTCTAGTTGCGGAGAGCGGGGGCTACTCTTCGTTGCAGCGCACGGGTTTCTCATCGTGGTGGCTTCTCTTGTTGTGGAGCACGGGCTCTAGGCGCGCGGGCTTCAGTAGTTGTGGCGCACGGGCTTAGTTGGTCCGCGGCATGTGGGATCTTCCCCGACCAGGGCTTGAACCCGTGTCCCCTGCCTTGGCACGCGGATTCTTAACCACTGTGCCACCAGGGAAGCCCAGAGATTCCATCCTGAGATTCCATCCTTAAATTTACCTCATTGTATACGGCAGGGCTGTTGGAACTATCATGTCTGCATTCTAGGCAGGAAGCAGAAGAAGGAAAACAAGGGACCGCATCAGTGATTTGTTCCCATTTCAAAGATCTTTTCTAGAAGAAATTCCAACAATTTCTGTATATATCTTAATAATTATCTGACCACAACCCATCTGCAAGGGAGATTAGAAATGTGGTCTTCTGGTCGAGTATATGCTCTTCATGATAGCAAGAGAACCTGAAATCAGATTGGTAATTAGCACTTTCTCTTACACATAAGAACTAAGGAATGCAACTTTTATATCTGAAGTAGACATGCAATAAGTGATTCAAGCTTAAATTGTGTCATGATAAATAATACCAGAGAATGCGATGGGCATAGGGACATATTCACTTGACAGTTCTGTTGTAACCTGCGATTAAATCTTGCCATTGGGACTACATAATCATGATTAAAAAACAAACTTCTTCCTATCTCATTTGTTCTTGAAACAAATATTTGAATGTCTCCTGTATGCCAGGCATTGTTTAGATGCTTGAGATATACCAGTAAACCAAGATTCCTGCCCTTGTGGAGCTTATATTCTAACAGGAGTATAGAGACAATGAGCAATAAATAAATACTTCAGAGGTGAAGAGGTAACGTAAATTCCAGGTCTTAAATCACACTTTGTAGCACACTGCCAAATGACCAGACTAAGACCATTTACTTATACGTTTGAGATCCTTTATTCAAGGGAAATTAACCCATTGCTTGGGGGAGGACAGTGCTTCACAAGCAGTGGGGCCTTCTTCTGGAGGGACTTTGGGCAAGATTTGTACAGAGCTTTAGAAACGGCAAGCGGAAACAGGGCACGACTGGCCTGGAGGTTGGGAATTTCCTTGTAAGGCTGACAAGTCCTGTTTTCTCGGGTAAGGTTAGCTGGCTGAAGCTGATTTGGAGCACAGTGATTGGTGTTTGTTCGGTTTCCTTGGCAGTGAGGCATTTGGGGTAAGCGCAGGCTGACTTAGGTTTAGATTTGTGACATGTGTAGGGTCACTGGGGCTGCCTCCATTCTGTGGGTCCCAATATACAAATTAACTTTATCACTTCTCAGTATAAATAAACTGGTACAACTTTGGGGGAAAATGCTATGAAATGGTCCTGTCCTTTGTTTCATTAACTCTACTTCTTAGGAATCAGAATCTATCCAAGGAAATAATCCTAAATACCAAAATGCTTTCTGTATAAAGATATTAATCCTTTTCCCCCCATTAAGATAGGGGAAAACAGGAACCAGTCCGTGATAGGGTAACGGTTAAATACATCATGACACCTCCATGGGCATTAAATGACGTTTACAAAAAACTCTCTGGGGAACTCCCTGGCGGTCCAGTGGTTAGGACTCCACGCTGTCACTGCCGAGGGCCAGGTTCAATCCCTGGTCAGGGAACTAAGATCCCACCCGCTGCGTGGTGAATCCAAAAACAAACAAACAAACCACGTGATGACATGGATATAGGCTTATAATATAGTGTTATGTGAAGAAAAAACTATGATGCGCGATTATTGGAAGAAAACACTCCAAAATATTAATAGTGATTATCTTTGAAGGTTGGCTCCTTCACCGCCCCCCCCCCCCCAACTATTTGGATACATTTTTCTAATTTTCTTGACTGGTCATCTATAAACTGGTTAAAAATTAGAAGTTAGCACAACCACTTGATTTACTTGATTCTAATGTGAGTATTTTAAATATATATATTTATTTACTTATCTTTGGCTGCGTTGGGTCTTGGTTGCTGCACATGGGCTTTCTCTAGTTGCAGCGAGCGGGGGCTACTCTTCGTTGCGGTGCGCGGGCTTCTCATGGCGGTGGCTTCTCTTGTTGCGGAGCATGGGCTCTAGGCGCACAGGCTTCAGTAGCTGGGGCACACGGGCTGAGTAGTTGTGGCTCGCAGGCCCTAGAGCGCAGGCTCAGTAGCTGTGGTGCACGGGCTTAGTTGCTCCGTGGCATGTGGGATCTTCCCAGACCAGGGTTTGAACCTGTGTCCCCTGCATTGGCAGGCGGATTCTTAACCACTGTCCCACCGGGGAGCCCAATATGTGGTCTTTTGTGGCTGCTTTCTTTCACATAGTATAGTGTTTCCAAAACTCATTGATGTTATAGCATGAATCAGTACTTCACTCCTTTTCATGACCAAATAATATTCTGTTTTAGGGATCACCACAAGTTACTTATCCATTAATCGGTTGGTATATTTGAGTTGTTTTCACATTTTGGCTATTATGAATAACGCTGCTGTGAACATTTGTGTATAAGCTTTTGTATGGACATATGATTTCATTTCTCTTGGGTATAAACTTAAGGCTGGAATTGCTGGGTCCTATGGTAACTTTTATGTTTAACCTTTTGAGGGACTGTCCGACTGTTTTCCAAAGCAACTGCACTATTTTATATTCCCACCTGCAATGTAGGAGTGTTCCCAGTTCTGCCCATACTCACCAGCAGTTGTTAGTATCTATTTGTTTATAGCCATCCTAGCTGGTAGGCGCAAAGTAGTATCTCATTGTGCTTTTTAAAAAATTTTTATTTTATTTATTTATTTTTAGCTGCATTTGGTCTTCGTTGCTGCGCGCCGGCTTTCTCGTGGTGTGCGGGCTTCTCATTGCGGTGGCTTCTCTTGTTGCGGAGCACGGGCTCTAGGCACGTGGGCTTCAGTAGTTGTGGCTCGCAGGCTCTAGAGCGCAGGCTCAGTAGTTGGGGCGCACGGGCTTAGTCGCTCCGCGGCACGTGGGATCTTCCCGGACCAGGGCTCGAACCCGTGTCCCCTGCATTGGCAGGTGGATTTTTAACCACTGCGCCACCAGGGAAGCCCAGCCCTCATTGTGCTTTTGATTTACATTTACCTAATGATTAATAATGTTTGGGAAAATGTCTGTTCCGATTTTTTGCCCATTTGAAAAGATTGGATTGGGAAGTTTCCTGGTGGCCTATTGATTAGGATTCAGGGCTCTCAGTGCCTGTGGCCCGGGGTTCAATCCCTGGGAACTGAGATCCCACAAGTGTGTGTAGCGCAGCCAAAAAAAAAAACCAAAACATTGGATTATTTATCTTTTATTATTGAGTTGTATTGCATATGTTCTGAATAGAAAGCCGTTTTGAAATATATGATTTGCACATGTTTTCTCCTATTATGTGGGTTGTCTTTTCAGTTTCTAGATGGTGTTATTTAAAACACAGAAGTTTTAAATTTTCATGAAGTCAGATGTATTTATTTTTTTGTCACTTGTGCTGTTGGTGTCATACCTAAGAAACCATTGCCTAAACTCAAGGCCATAAAGATTTACTCCTATATTTTCTTCTAAGAGCTTTGTAGTTTTAGCTCTTATATTTAGATCTATAATACATTTTGAGTTAATTTTTGTGTATGGTGTTAGGTAAGGGTCCAACTTTAAATTGTCTTGGCACTCTTGGTGAAAATCATTTGACCATGAATGTAAAGGTTTATTTCTGGACTCTCAGTTGTATTCCCTTGATTTATATGTCTATCATTTTGCTAGTGCCAGACTGTCTTGATTGCAGTAGCTTTGTGGTAAGTTTTGATATTGGAAAGTGTGAGTCCTTTAAATATGTCCTTCCTTTTCAATATTGTATTCCAGGGACACATAGTTTTTCAAGGCAGGAGGCTGCAGTGTCCCCCTTTGCCTGGCAAAGCAATAAAGCTCTCGTTTTCTACTTCACCCAAAACTCTTGTCTCCGAGATTCTCGATTCGGCACTGGGGCAGAGAGGTTGAGCTTTCGGCATCACGACCTCCTCCCTTTTGTAGGGGTCGTTGACAGGGGCAGTGGCAGCAAGACCGCACTTCAGAGTGAGTGCTTTGTATTCATTAGAGATGTTAATGCAAGGGGCGAGGTCCAAGCAGGGAAGCTGTGTTAGGGACGGGATGTGAACTTCAAGAGGCGTAGCTTTAGCAGACCTGTTAGCCAAAGTGAGAGTGAGGTTGTCACTCTTAGGGGCAAAATGTAATATGTTTAATCCATAGGTACCACTTTGCGGGCGGGGGTGACAGATGTAGCACCGGGATAGATTTTGTCCACGGGCTCTAATGCTTGAGAAATTTACTATTGCATTGAATTTCCATTCCACGTGGACGGTTGTAAGAGAGCAGAAAAGACAAGAAAGAATAGACAATAATGGCCACTCATCGTGCTTCCGGTATTAATATCCCCCATACCCAGCATGGACAGAGATGCTTGCCAGAAGGAGGGGCTTTCGCAGAACAGCAGAAGCCAGGTGAGGCAAGAGCAGTGACAAAGCCAACTACTAAGCCTGTCCACCACATCACGTATCTATTGGTAAGTTTGTCCTTTTGAAAAGTAACTTAAGGTCTGTGACAGCTTCACAGGTATAAGGAGTGGCTGGCTCAGTAACTTCTTCCTCAGGCACGCCTTCACTCTGGTATGGTGGCCCACAGAGTTAAGTCCTGTAATTTTCAGGCAGAATGAGTGGTCAAGATTACTAGGTAGTGGCCTGTCCACTTGGGGTCTAACTGGACGTGTGGATTTCCAGTCTTCCAGATTTTCAAATAAACCCAATCCCCAGGGGAGGAAGGATGTAAAGTGATGTCAGAAGGGGAAGGCAGTTCCGGATCCCTGTAGGTGTGTAAAGCTTTGATTATTTCCCCTCTCTGTAAGATATATTTCTGTTGGTCCATATTCCTAAGGTTGGTCTTCGAGCTGGGTCCTTCAGGAATGGGCCTCCCATACACGAGCTCACATGGACTCAACCTGAGCTTTCCTTTAAGGGCTATTCGCGTTCTCAGAAGTGCTATGGGGAGAAGGGCGATCCAGGGTTGATGAGTGTCTTGACATAGTTTGGCTAAATTTCTTCTGAGAGTTTGATTTGTTTTACTTTTCCTGAGGATTGTGGTCTCCAAGTAGAGCGTAAACCCCATTTAATCCCTAGGGCTCTAGAGAGTCCTTTAGTAATTTGGGAAACAAAGGTGGACCCATTGTGACTCTGGATGGACTTAGGGAGCCCAAACGGAAGGATTATTTCTTTGAGCAGGGCCTTAGAGAACTCCAGGGCAGTCTTGATTTGGGTGGGGAATGTCTCCATCCAACCAGAGAAGGTGTCAGTCAAAACCAGCAAATATCTGAAATTCCCTTGTGCCCAAGGGCATTACTACAAAATCAGTTATCCAGTCTGGACCTGGATATGTGCCTATATAGTGGGTGGGGGTCACTCCCTTGACCCCAGTGGGGAGGGGAGGAGTGTGGGTGTTGAGCTTAAAAAAGAGTGTATTCTAGGTCCCTTGAATTTCTATATGAATTTTAAGATCAACTTATCAATTTCTGCCAAAAAGCCAGCTGGGATTTTGATAGGAAACATGTTGAATCTATAGATCACTTTGGGTAGGATTGACCTTTTAACAATATTAAGTTTTCTGATCAATGAACATGGGATATCTTTCCATTTGTTTAGGTATTCTTTAATTTCTTTCAACAGTATTTTGTAGTTTTTAGAGTAGGACAGTTTGGTATTTTGGAAAGAACAATGGCCTTGGAATTAGTCAGGTCGGGATCTGAATCCCAATTTTACTACTCAGAAACTGAATGACAATGGGAAAGGTACATAATCTCACCAAACTACTTTTTTCATCTGTATAATGGGAGCTGCCATACCTAATTACAATTGTTAACAATTGTTAGGGTTAGATGAGATACTGGAAATACACTCAGTGATAGAGACTACCACATGGTAGGTGTTCAGCAATATTATTCCTTTTGGGAAATTCCTTTTAGCATTACATCATCTCATAGTATACTTTCTGATTGACCTATGTTGCTGTTTTGTTTTTGTGTGGACCTGTTTTTAAACAGTAAGCTCCCTATTTACTCTTGTCCATTTTCTATACCGTGACAGCCAGACCAATTTCCCGAAATCCTATTTACAATTATATTATACTTTTTCTTTTTTTGGCCGTGCCATGTGCAGCATGCGGCATCTTAGTTCCCCGACCAGGAATCGAACCCATACCCCCTGAAGTGGAAGCGCAGAGTCTTAACCACTGGACCACCAGGGAAGTCCCCTTTTATTTTATTTTATTTATTTATTTTTTAATTATATTATACTCTGTTGAATAACCCACAGTTTCACCCTGTTACTTTGTCTATAGAGGCCAAACTTCCTTAAATTTCCAGGTCTTATCCTACCCAGTCAACATTCTCTTCAGGATCTTCTTCTCTCTATAGAAATTGGACGAGAGATTCTTTTTCTTTTTTTTAACAAATTTATTTTATTTATTTATTTTTGGCTGCGTTGGGTCTTCGTTACTGCACGCGGGCTTTCTCTAGTTGAGGCGAGCGGGGGCTACTCTTCGTTGCGGTGCGCGGGCTACTCATTGCGGTGGCTTCTCTTGTTGCAAAGCTCGGGCTAGGCACGCAGGCTTCAGTGGTTGCTTGCAGCACGTGGGCTCAGTATTCGGGGGTCGCAGGCTCTAGAGCACAGGCTCAGTAGTTGTGGCGCACGGGCTTAGTTGCTCCGTGGCATGTAGGATCTTCCCGGACCAAGGCTCGAACCCGTGTCCCCTGAATTGGCAGCTGGATTCTTAGCCACTGCACTACCAGGGAAGCCCTGGACCAGAGATTCTATGTTGTATAGCAGGGCAGAGAGAGTTGGGATGCCATCTTGGTCTTGCTGTCACAGGTATCTATTCCTTTACCCTCACAACAATGCAGGCTGTATAATCAAGAACATTCTATCCTCCAGGCTTCAGGTTGCATGGCTCTGTTGTTAAGCAGAGGTCCTCTTTATTGATAGTGAAGTAGCAAAGTATAGTCTGTCTTGGTCATACAGGTAACTGACAGGATTGAAAATGTAAAATGTTAAAACAAATAGTCCAATTTTTATATACAAATAGTTAAAACAAATAGTCCAATGATTATATGAAATCATGTGTGTGAAATTTTGAACATTTTAAAGCACTATACAATTTAAAGAATATTTCATTCAATTAAAAAGAAAAGCCACTAGTCCAAAGCCAGTCATTCAGAATGTAAATAAATAAGCAGAGAAAATATTATACTGTAATTATGAATATAAACATGATAGAATAGAATCCTTTTGACTAGAGTTATCGGTCTCCAGCTGACAGAATCCAAAGCCTACCGTGGCAACCAAAATTGATTTAAATCTCCAATGTCCATCTGTGAAACCCTTAACAATAAAAAATAAAATAAGATAAAAATTTAAAAACCTACAACAGGGACTTCCCTGGTGGTGCAGTGGTTAAGAATCCACCTGCCATTGCATGGGACATGGGTTTGATCCCTGACCCAGGAAGATGCCCACATGCCTGGAGCAACTAAGCCCGTGTGCCACAACTACTGAAGCCTGCGAGCCACAACTGCTGAAGCCCACGTGCCTAGAGCCCGTGCTCCACAGCAAGAGAAGCCACAACGATGAGAAGCCCGTGCACTGCAAAGAAAAGTAGCCCCGCTCACCACAACTAGAGAAAACCCGTGTGCGGCAACGAAGACCCAATGCAGCCAAAAACAAAACAAAACAAACAAACAAAAAACCCTACAACATACCAATTGGTTTAATGACCACGTGGATTCCACACTTCCCTGAAGATATTTTTTTGGAATAAGAAACCAGTTAAAAAGTTTTCCCTTGGATATCTCTGTAGCACTAATGCCCTGGGCTTAGAGGTAGGTGTGAATGTTTCAGTACAACCTATTCCAATTATATTATAGACTTCACAAGGCCCAGGTACTGATACAGGTCCTCCTCTTTTTCTTTTTCTTTTTTTAAATGAAATTTGGAGTTTAATTAGAACAGAGATACGATACAGATCCTCTTCTTAATGGACTCTTGTCTAATAGCAATTCTCCCACTCAGAGCTCCTAAGGAAGCTGGCCTCCAGTTTGTGCTGAGCATGTACCCAGTTCTGAAACTTGGCCCAGCAACATTTTTGCCAACCTGAAACAATTGTCATTATGTTTTTGCATACAATTCTTTCTGGCTTCTTTCCCGGTTAAGGAAATGTGTTTCCTCAGTCCAGCCCTCACCTACATGCATGTTAACACCTTGGAAATGGAGATGGTCTCTTAAATTCAATGAAATTCACTATTTACAATCATCAGACGTGTAAATTATAACCGATCCTTTCTTAGCCCCTTTTTGAGATCTGCTTTTCTTCACCTGTCCTAAGCAATTCATGATTTTCCTGTCCTCTGCTAAATCCTGGTTGGCTGAGTTAGCCTGAACTGTGTTAGTAACGGGGTCATCATGGAATCTGAGTCCCAGGTGCCCAAGGATACAAGTTCTTTGACTTTTAGGATGTTCGTAGACATTTTTTCCCCAATGTCTAAATACTCTGTCCTTAGAAAATGTGATGGCCCCAATCTTACTTTTTTTGTTTGGCTTAAATATTATCTGTTTATTAGAGACCAAACTATTAGAAAATTAAATTCCCCGTCTAATATGTCAGATTCTCCCTCTCCTTTTTCCCCATTTAGTCACCTAACAAAGCTGTGTGTTAGCACTTGGGCAAACTAAACAACTTGATCTTTTGTTCACATTAGAGAGTCAATCTCTGAGCTACTTGTCCATGTAAATAGGAACCAATTTATCTCATGATCAAACTGTGGTATAGTTTGATAAGGCCTTCTGCATCTATACCTTAAAAAAAAGGAGCCATCTTTTTTGTGTGTATCTAAATCTTCTACTCATTTGCATACCCACCCCTCAGATGTCTGGAGCCAATTTGATAGTCCTCCGAATTGTATTCCTTTTTTTTTTTAAGTTGTTTTATTTTTTTTGGAATTTGATTTGATTCGATTTTTTATACAGCAGGTTCTTGTTAGTTATCTACTTTATACATATTAGCGTATACCTGTCAATCCCATTTTCCCAATTCATCCTCCCCGCCCCCTGCTTTCCCCCCTTGGTGTCCATATAAGCAAATTGTATCCTTAAACTTTTCATTAACTGGTATAATAGCTGTAGGGAGAACACACCAAAACTGGTAATTCTACCAAAGCTTTATTTAAGATGGAACCACAGCCTTCCGGCAGACACCAGAATAGGATCTTAACCAGCCACATGGAGCTCCACAATGAAAAGAAAGATCTATCTTCAGGAAACTGTCTGGAAGCTTAGCATCAAAGGAACTGCTAGGCTATAAACATTATCATGAGTTAAGACTGTGTGCCCTCAGGGCCACATAGAATTATTTATATCAGAATTGAGACCCTTTCTTGCAAATCAGCAGATATCCTTAAACCTGTGTGAACTGACTGGGAGATTATAGTTTGTAGGAGCAAATACAATATTATTACATAGGGACTCTATCCAAAATGGGATCACCAGCCATTTTCAAACTTTCAAAAGTATCAGAACATTTCTATTAAAAATCAAAGTTTTTTTTTTTGTTGCTGTTGTTGTTTTTAAATCAATTGGTAGCCTGTGATAGCGACACTATACTATAAGAAGTGAGTACTGGAGCTTCCCCGGTGGCGCAGTGGTTGAGAATCTGCCTGCCAATGCAGGGGACGCGCGTTCGATCCCCGGGCTGGGAAGATCCCACGTGCCGCGGAGCAACTAAGCCCGTGTGTCACAACTACTGAGCCCGCATGCTGCAAGTACTGAAGCCCGCGTGCCTAGAGCCCGTGCTCCACAACAAGAGAAGCCACCGCAATGAGAAGCCCGCGCGCCGCAACGAAGAGTAGCCCGCGCTCGCCGCAACTAGAGAAAGCCCGCGCACAGCAACGAAGACCCAACAACGAAGACCCAGTGCAGCCATAAATAAATAAATTTAAAGAAGTGAGTACTTACGTATGGCTGATTCATTTTGCTATGCAGTAGAAGCTAACGGAACATTGTAAATTAACTATCCTCCAATAAAAATTCATGAAAAAAAAAAGTGAGTACTGCTGGGGTCTAGAAGGCTATAGGTTCCAAGTAGAGTTAAAGCCTGCGATTGGGGATAAGACTAGAAAACAGCAGTGAGCACAGTCACCACATAACAAGGAGCAGAAGAGTGATGGGGATAGTGCAGGGCCATGAGGGGCTTCCCAAGCTTTGCTTCATCTACAGGGACTAACATGTAAAATTTCTTTCAAGTCTCCTGTTTTATCATAGAAATCAGTGCAGTTTGGCCCTCTACACCATAATGTTTGTCTTAAGTAAACTTGTTTTATTCCTAAATCATGGAGTGAAATGTGTACACATAAAAGATGTGCTGAATTTATTGTGTGGCTTCAAAGAATCTCCTGGCACGTTGCTGAGGATCAAACTCGCGTGCTGAGTGATCCAGGTTAGTATGGGCACTGGACAGTACACGGGCTCTGGAATGAGACAGAGCAGAGGTGGAGTTCCAGCTCTAACATGTAGAAGCTGCATGAAATTGGGCAGTTATTTAACCAGTCTGAGCTTCAGTTTCCTCAACTATGGAATGGTTTTAACAATGCCTGTCTCAGAATGGCTATGCATTCTCCCCTCCTTCTTAAGCAACAGAACCCTGAGTTTTGGCAAGGCGTGGTGCCGAAACCCGGCAACTCACATTGGGACTTGAACCCAGGTTCTTTTTTTTTTTTTTTTTAATAAATCTTTATTGGAGTGTAATTGCTTCACAAAACTGTGTTAATTTCTGTTGTGCAACAAAGGGAATCAGCCATATGTGTACACATGTCCCCATATCCCCTCCCTCTTGAGCCTCCCTCCTACCCTCCCTATCCCATCCCTCTAGGTGGTCACAAAGCACCGAGCTGATCTCCCTGTGCTATGCGGCTGCTTCCCACTAGCTATCTATTTTACATTCAGTAGTGTATATATGTTGATGCTACTCTCACTTCACCCCAGCTTCCCCCTCCCACCCCATGTCCTCCAGTCCGTTCCCTATGTCTACATCAAAAAAACAAACAATCCAATTAAAAAATGGGTGGAAGACCTAAACAGACATTTCACCAAGGAAGACATACAGATGGCCAAGAAGCACATGAAAAGATGCTCAACATCACTAATTATTAGAGAAATGCAAGTCAAAACTACAATGAGGTGTCACCTCAAGCCAGTCAGAATGGCCATTATCAAAAACTCTAGAAACAGTAAATGCTGGAAAGGGTGTGGTGAAAAGGGAACCCTCCTGCACTGTTGGTGGGAATGTAACTTGATACAGCCACTATGGAGAACAGTATGGAGGTTCCTTAAAAAACTAAAAATAGAACTACCATACGACCCAGCAATCCCACTACTGGGCATATACCCTGAGAAAACCATAATTCAAAAAGAGTCATGTAGCACAATGTTCACTGCAGCACTATTTACAACAGCCAGGACATGGAAGCAACCTAAGTGTCCATCGACAGATGAACGAATAAAGAAGCCACGTTCTTTTAACTGAGATCACACACCTGGTCTCAGGACTTAATGAAACTCACTTTCTTGATGTCTCATTGCAGAAAGAATTCAGTGAGAGACAAAGTGATAGGTAAGAAGTGGATTTATTTAGAGAGAAACACACTTCACAGAGTGTGGGCCATCTCAGAAGGCAAGAGAGGCACCAGGATATGGGGTTGTCAGTTTTTATAGGGGTGGGTAATTGCATAGGCTAATGGGTGGGAGGAATATTCCAGCTATTTTGGGGACAGGGTGGGGATTTCCAGGAATTGGGCTACTGCCCACTTGTTGACCTTTTATGGTCGGCCTTGGAACTGTCATGGCGCCTGTGTGTATGTCATTTAGCGTGTTGATGTGCTACCATGAGCGTATACTGAGGCTCAAGGTCTAGTGGAAGTCCTATCCGCCATCTTGGGCCTAATTGGTTCTAACCATTTATGTCGTGTTCTAAGGCTATGTCATTCTTTTAAAGGTTGTGCCCTGCCCCCTTCCCTCCTGTTTCACTACCATTTGAGTTCCCAGCTGCATAGCATTTCTCAGTCTCCCCAGAAGGTAGATAGAGCCAAGTGACTAAGTTTTCCAATGGAGTATGAGCCAGAAGGATGTGTGCTACTTCTAAGCCTTGTCCAAAAAGTATCCCATGTGCTTTCCTTCATGTTCCGTTTTCCCTCCTCTCAGGAGCTGAATTGGCCTTTACAGTGATGGCCAGAGTGACTTGGAAAGCAATGTACTAATGATGGCGGAGACTCAGTTAGCCTGGATCCCTGAATGACTGTGAATCAGAGCCCTTGCCAACTTGCAGTTGGTGCTGAAAGCTCGGCCTCTGTGCACAGGTGCCGAATTGAATCTCAGAGACACAGTTTGGGGTGAAGTAGAAAAGAATAGCTTTATTGCTTTGCCAGGCAAAGGGGGAACACAAGAAGCTCATGCCCCTCAATAACTGTTTGTTCCAACCTGCAAGGATTTGTTGAGCAGTTTTATAGCAATGGTTCAAGGGCAGGGTTGGCGATAAGGATTAGGGTACGTGCAGGGCCTGCACTCCTTTAATCTGGCCTGAGGTGGCTTCTTGAAGAGCTTCTCCGGTTCCTTTAATCTGGAATGAAGAATGCTAACATCTTCCACTTGTTGGGGATTTTAGTTCTGTAAGGAGCTCAAAGATATTGTTATGTATATCCCTCCGCATGCTGCGGAGCAACTAAGCCTGTGCACTACAACTACTGAACCTGCGCTCTAGAGCCCACGTGCCACAACTAGTGAGTCCGCATGCCACAACTACTGAAGCCTGCGTGCCTAGAGCACGTGCTCCGCAACAAGAGAAGCCACCGCAGTGAGAAGCCCGCGCACCGCAATGAAGAGTAGCCCCCGCTCGTCGCAACTAGAGAAAGCCCGCGCACAGGAACGAAGACCCAACGCAGCCAAAAATCAATGAATCAATGAATCAATGAATGAATGTCTCTCAACTGGCAACTCCCAGGACTCAAGACAGTGGGTTTATAATTTGTTCCAACTACTAAGCTTTGCTTTTCTTCTGTCGCAGTAGAAATGCCTCTTATTAAATACCTGATTTCACGTAGAGTACAGTACTAACTTTGAGAGCCCAGCCCTATCACCACCTCCTGAAATGAGACACAGCCATTTCACTGAACTGACCTATTCTCAGGACTAACTTCTTCGAACAGGACATGGAGTCATGTATCAACCTAGCTTCTGGATGGTGAAACTTCCCTGGGAAGTTTCAAAGGGGGGACTGTAGCGGAACAGAATTTGCTGCCCCAAAATGTGTCTCTTTGGAATATTTTAAGCTGGTTGATTTCTAAGAAATAGCAGATCCGGGAAAAACTCTGAAAATCAAGTAGGAGTTACCCTTTTGTAAGAAATATTTACATTTGTAAGGGAAATCTCCAATTGTAAGGGCGGTTCCCTCACTATACCTGGGAGAGGAGGTTGACCAAATCTCTAGAAACTCTCATGAATGGAGAAGGCAATGACTTAAATCTGCATAACAACCTCACCCTTGTTTACTGTGCCTTTGCCTGTAACCCCTGTAACTGACTCTCCCCATCCTCAATGTCCTCTGTGGTCTTTTTTTTTTTTTTTTTTTGCGGTACGCGGGCCTCTCCCGTTGCGGAGCACAGGCTCCGGACGCGCAGGCTCAGTGATCATGGCTCACGGGCCCAGCCGCTCCGCGGCATGTGGGATCTTCCTGGACCGGGGCACGAACCCATGTCCCCGCTCCGCGGCATGTGGGATCTTCCCGGACCGGGGCACGAACCCGTGTCCCCTGCATCGGCAGGCGGACTCTCAGCCACTAGCGCCACCAGGGAAGCCCTCCTCTGTGGTCTTTACTGAGAATGGTATTTAAGGTGAGGGCTTCAGCCATCTTGGCGAGTGACCCAGTTTTCCTGGCTCTCTCCCATGTTATTAAAATTTTTGTTTGAGTTTTCTACTGTTAATGTGTGTCATTCCAATTTAATTTTTAGATCAGCCAGAAGAACCTAAAAGCGTAAAGGAAAATTTCCTCCTCCCTGACAGAAGATAAGTGTTGTTTTAAAAGTAATATTGTTTTCTCTTTTTATCATAAGTAATACATGAATACAGTCTCACTTTAAGACATTAAATCATTCAAACAACGGAAGACCAGCTTCACTTTCAGCCCCTCCTGTAAGCACATAGGTTTGGGGGGTGGGTCCCCAGAGAACGAGAACCAGGCATGACTTTCTTGACAGAAGAGAATCCATTTTTGCCCTAAGCCATTTTGTGATCTAAGCCCGGCCACGATGCTTGCCCTTGAAAAGGTCTCAGTAATCAGTGATCTCAAGGGAACAAAGGAATGAAGGAACAGAGAAAAGGCAGCCAAACACTAGTGTGGTGAGAAAGCAGAGTCCTAGTTCCTCCTCGAGGGATTATACATAATAATAGATCTCTGAGTTCAGCAGGAACTAAGGTCCCCACCCAGGCAGAGGGTGGAAGGAGGATGTTAACCCTCCTGACCTCAATCAACTCAACCTTGGACTCTGTTGACCTTTGCCCCAATTCTATGCTGAATTCTCCTCTGCTCAAGCTCATGAATATGTGTGTACCCTTAGCTTAAAACTTCCTCGGTTTGGGGCTTCAACGGGAGAGGCCACAACAGTGAGAGGCCCGCATACCGCAAAAAACAAAACAAAACAAAAAAAACTTCCTCAATTTTGCTGTCCAGGGTGATGCTGCTTTGGGGAAGATCCCCCGGTGTTCTCCTTATTTGCTGTAAATAATAATAAATGCTTCCTTCTCCCGATGTGTGGCTTGGTTTTATATATTGGCTCGACACCCACCAAGAGGCACAACCAGTTTTCGGGTAACATTCCTTCCAGCTAACTCTTACTAATAGTTAGTAAGAGTTAGGAGCCTTACTAAGGAGCCTACCTAAGGGCCCTGGGAGGAACTTGAGCTGCATCGCCTGGGCTGGCCCAACAGAAGGGAGAGGAGGTGCCTGAGAGGGGACGAGCCCTAGGCTTCTAGCTATGAAAGGATTGCTTTCCTGCTTTGGGGGAACAGTCATGTTTATTATGATGGTTAGTTATAAACATTCTTTCCCCTAGAGTATACAGTGTTTGAGAAACATAGGTGAAATCCTCCTAATACTCATTATTTCTAGACTGGGTTTAACCACAGCTCCCTGGGTACAGCTCAAAAGAAGTTTAAATTTCTTAGCATCTCTGCATTCCAGTTATATCCTGGATTCCTGAGGATACACTCTAGGTGGAGACTTAGCAAACACCTGGTCTTTTCCGTAGCACCTGAAAGATGTGGGTACAAGTTATGTGTTCTGTTTTCAAATGGTAAATTCATCCTAGTTTTTTTTTTTTTTTTTTGATTCTGGGGGTAGGACAGAGATACCTTAACTGTGTAATTCTTAGCACATTGAGTATTGAGTATTTGCCTTTCTCTTTAGGAGTGAACATTAAACCATAAATTCTTGGATTGCAAGATGCTGTTTTTCCCACAAGGTGGTATATATTGGGGAGCTCAGTTTCATGGCCACTACCTCTTTAGAGGAATCTTGTCCATTCCATGAACGTTTATATCGAGCACCTCCATAATCCAGGCATAGATGTAGGTGCTGGGCATGTTACCCAAAAAACTGGGTTTGCCTCTTGGTGGGTGTTGAGCCAAAAGATACAACCAAGCCAAAGATTAGGAGAAGGAAAGATTTATTATTTGTAGCAAATAAGGAGAACACCGTGGATCTTTCCCAAAGCAGTTTCCCCAAACAGCAAAACTGAAGGATTTTTAAGCTAAGGATACATGCATATTCATGAAGGGGCTTGAGCAGAGGAGAATTCAGCATAGAATTGGGGCAAAGGTCAATAGAGTACAAGCTTTAGTTGACTGAAGTCAGAAGGGTCAGAAAAGGTCACCATCACCATCCCTTAAGTTCTAGTTGATCGGGTGGGTGAGTGCTTGAGGGGGGTTTGAATTCTGCACAGCAGCTCAAGAAAGTGCTTCAGGCTAATCTTTACAACTGAAACACAACTGGGAGTCTTTACAACTGATTCGGTATCTTTGCTATCCTTACTTCTCTTGCCTGATAACAGTTTGTTCTTTTGTTCCCTTAAG